>NC_064305.1:51374869-51405276 GCF_023373825.1 Bactrocera dorsalis
GATGCACACCTCCTTAGCCACCGAGTCCGCAAAAGTATTTCCAATGATTCCAGAGTGACCGGGTATCCACATTATTTTTAGTCTATGTGCTAACGAAAACAACAGTGATCTAATGCCAATAATGACGTCATTGTAGTTACTGCGGTTTTTTAAAGCTTGAAAACACGATAGACTATCTGTACAGATGATGAATTTACCAAGGTTTTGTTGGGCATACTGGACAGCTTTGAGAATACCCGTAGCTTCAGCGGTAAAAATTGAACAAAATGGAAATAATAAACCATACGATATTCTTTGTTGGTTATCATCAACTACAGCTAAAGATGTATGCGACGATTTGGAGCCATCAGTATATATAAACTGCCAATCAAAAGATTTGAAGTGCGCAGATAATTCCAAAAATCGAGATTTATACACAGTGCTTGGAGTGATGGATTTGCGAAGAAAAGTAAGATCACTAATGAAAGAAGATTCATTTACTTTCCACGGTGGAATATATTTACTGCAAGGCAGCAATATTTTAAGCGGCAACTCATTGGTTTTAGCAAACAAAGCACTTTTAAAAATAGAAGACGGTATTTTAGGAGACCTCTTTCTGCAAAGTGATGATTGAAAGTCCTTTTTTATAGTAAAGTTCGTGCTGAGTATGAGTTTTGAATAAAGCTTATTTAAGCTATCTTCCACTGCATCTTTTAGAGAAGGTAGGCCAGCTTCCGTCAGTATGTTTTTAATTGGCGATGTTGGAAACACTCGAAGAGAACAACGAACTGAAGAATGATAGGGCGCAGCAAGCATCTTTAGATGATTCTTAGAATGATGTCCATAAATTTCCAAGCCATAATTAATTACAGCTGAGATGAGGGCTTTAGTGACGTTGACCAGTAAAGCCGAGCCGATGAGTGAGCGCTTACATGAGAGGTATTTAATAATATTTAAATTAACAAAAAGTCTTTTTCTTATATACTGACAATGTTTCTTAAATGTATACTTAGAGTCTAATACAATACCAAGGAACTTAATACTATCTGTACACAAAATGTTTGTATTATCAAATGTGAGCGTTGGGATAGTACATTGATGTTTTTTACAAATATGAAAAAGTTTCGATTTAGGAAAAGATATTGATGTGCCTGAAGTAGAGGACCAACGAGAAAGACGCAATAAAATTTCAGAGAAAGTAATTGTTACTGAAGTCAAATTTGAAGTTTTTGAGAATAAAATTAAATCATCAGCATAAATCTGATGCCGGATAGTAACAAAATCTGATAGAATGGTACTGATTTCATCAAATGCAATAGTAAATAGGATCACCGAGAGCGGTGACCCTTGTGGGGTACCATTATCTAATGGTAGAACAGAGGATGAAACATTGGATATGATAACACTTAATTTACGGTTGGATAGGAAAGATTTGACAAAGTTAAAAATACGAGAACCCACTCTCCACCTACTAAGCTGTCTTAACACTACATGAATCCCAATCCTGTCAAATGCTTTTAGGAAATCTAAAGAAAGAATAGAAACATGATTTTTGTGGGAGAGAGTATCAGAGATAAAGTGATCAAGGTGCAGGAGAGCATCCAACGTACCCTGCCCCCTCTTGAACGCAACTTGGTTGTGCGAAATGAGATTATTAGATTGAGCATACCAGGCGAGTCTAGTAGCAATAATCTTTTCAATCAATTTACCAAGGCAAGGAAGAAGGGAAATGGGACGATAACTGCTGACCACACCAGGAGGTTTACCAGGTTTTAAAATAGGAATAATCGCGCTAGTCTTCCAGAGGACAGGGTAGTTGCCACTGAGAAAAATACTATTGTAAAGTTTGACTAGACGGGATATAAGGAATGGAGGAAGGTGCTTGATGATAAGGTAAGAGATTTTATCAATGCCAGGAGTTTTGCCCTTGACTGACGAGAGGGCTAAATTAAAATCAAGTTCAGATATATCGGCATCTAAATATTCAGCTGATTGAGACAAGGTGGAAGGAGGAAGGAACGGAGAGCAAAGAGAAGAAAGTTTACTAGAGGAAAAATCAGAAGAGAAATTGGAGTCCAAAGAAATATTGGAAAAGTGGGTGGCAAACTCTAAGGCTATATCTTTGGGATATAGTAGAGTGCCCCGAGGAGTATTTAAATAAGTGATAGGAGAAGAAGGTGATAAACCAGCAAGTCTTTTCATATCAGTCCAGATTTTTCTAGAATCCGAAGAAGAAGTGATATTATTCGTAAATTCTTGGAAACAATGAACCTTAGCAGCCTTAGCTTTATGGCGAAAAAAAGCATTGGATTTTTTGTAAGCTATTAAGTTTGCACTAGAACGTAAACGTTTAAATTGATGCCATGCGATCTGTTTCAGATTTCTTAGTGCAGAAAGCTCATTATTCCACCAAAGAGGAGCAAGCTTGACTGGTTTAGAAGAAGAAAGGGGAAAAGAATAGTTAGAAGCAGAACGTATAATTTTTTGGATTCTAGAAGCCTCTTGATTTATATTGGAAGAAAAGGGGAAATAACGTGAATGCGATAAACAGGCTTCTTCAAACCTATCCCAATCAGCCGAATCAGTTTTAAACCGAATCCTGGGCTTAAAAAATGAATGAGGGCGAGAAGTAGATATTTTGGAAAGGATGGGAAAATGATCACTGCCATGGAGATCATCAATACAACACCAGGATATTTTTGAGGAGAGGGAGGCAGAACATATGGAAAGATCAATATTAAATAAATAATAAATAATGAATAAGCACAGATGATTGAAATTTTATAGGGGGCGAGGATCTCAATAGCTACAGAAGAAAAAATTGAAAGGGGTATGGGAAGTAATACGTGAGGTAGATTTCTTTTAACTAGGATGGCAACTCCCTGCTTGTTGGTGGTGTTATGTGGGAGATTAATAAAATATCCCACATAAGCCCTAGGGGTAAAAGCTGAGGCATTATAAGATAGGTGAGTTTCATTCAACAGGATAATAGATGGATTGTACGATCCCATAAGTAACTCTAAGTTAATATAATTATTAACATAACCGTTAATGTTCCATTGAAGAAGTGTAATCATATCATATGTAAACTTATAAAAGAAAAAAGTTAAGCTACGAATATTTTATTTAAACTAAATGTCTTCATTGTAAGAAGGAAAATTGGGTAATGCAAGAGGATCTTGCGAGCAGGAGAGGGTGGGGGAGGGTGTGATAGGACAGGAGGAAAGGATATTGAGAGGAGAGTCAGAGATGGATAAAGGGGAAAAGAGAGGGGAAGGAGAAGTGACAGAAGAGGAGGTAGGATGGGTTGGAAGGGATTGTTTAGATGAATTGATGTCTGTAGTTGTTGTTAGATTAGTTTTGGTAGGATTGTTGGATTTGTTATTAGGTGTTGTTTCATTATTGATTTGATTAGTATTGTTAGAAATTTTAGCTATAGAGGCAAAAGAGTTTGCATTAGAAGTTGTATGAGAAAATTGAATTTTATACTTGGTAACAGCTTCACGCATACTACATTTATAAATAGTTTTAATTTTTAATATTTCTTTGGATTGTTGATATTTAGGGCAAGTATTAGATGATGCCGGGTGGTCGCCCGAGCAATTTGCACACATTATTCTCTTACATTCAGTAGGTGGGGTATGATCGGAAGGGAGGTTGCATGAGACACAAGAAGGTGAATTACGGCAGTATTTTGCTGTGTGGCCAATTAATTGACATTGCTTACAACGCATAGGATTAGGGTAATACGGACGGACAGTGAGGTTCCTCCAGGCAACATCAATTCTTTCAGGAAGTTTGTATTTATCAAAAGTTAATAAAACTACACCCGTAGGATTACGGGAGCCGTCAGCAATTCGTGAAAACTTATGTACAGCAGAAACACCCTGCTCCTTAAGACCATCAACAATATCTTCTTCTGATAAGTTATTCAGGAATGGGGCGTATATGGTGCCTTTAACCGTATTCAAAGTATTATGAAGCTTGACATTGATATGACCTCCGCCAGGTAAAATTTTTGCAGAAAGAAATTTGCTAGCTGTTTTGTTGTTATTTACAAAGAGCAGTAGGCTACCATCACGTAGCTCAGTAACTTTACTTACTTCCTTACTGATTGCTTGAATACCTTTATACGTAGCGAAGCATGATAACGAATTAAGTGGCTTGTTGTCGTCCAGCGATGACATGACCAAAAATTTTGGATCATCCGTGTTTGAGACTGGTAATTCTGGAAATTGGTCTAACGGGATCGGATTTGGTTTTTTTCTTTTCTTTTTCATTATTGGAGATAATAGGGAAAACCTATTATCCCCTAATTTGGTGGCCCCAGGGGCCATAGTAAACGCGAATTTTAGTTTAACAAATTAAGAAATTAAGTGATTGAAAAGATATAAAACGATAAAAAAAATTAATTCACAAACAAAGCACGAGCGTAATATAAACGCAGAACAAACCGTTATACCGTTTTAACAAACTCAATAAGCACAGAGCGAAAAGCAACCGGTTACGATGACAGTTCGACGGTGTATGCATCATATTAATATTATAAATGCGAATGTAAGTTTGTTTGTTACGCTTTCATGCAAAAACTACTTAACCGATCATCATGAAACTTTGTACATATACTCCTGAAAGTATTAGAAGTAAAATAGGGTACTTTATATTAAAAAAAAATTTAAGAAAGATAAAAAAATTGTTTGTCAAAAAAGCGTCGAATTTAACTACTTTAACGCCATCTAGCATTACAGTAATGAAGTTTCAACCATGAATACTGTAATATCGTCCCACTGTATTACCGGCGGTGCCGACAATATCTAATTCAATTGAATATATGTACATAGTTTCAACTGTTTCTAATTTTTCTATATTTATTGTTATTTTCTTCTGCCGTTACATGCAGTATAAAACTATTCAAATTTTTGAGGTAATCTGTAATTTTTATGGTTAGCTGTCACTTTATTATTCTAGATCTTACTCGCCAGCCTCGGATGAGAGACCCCCCTTTTGATGACGACCATGGAAAACGAAATAAGGACTACGAATTGAGGGCATGCACCTGGAATGTCCGGTCCCTTAATTGGGAAGGTGCCGCTGCCCAGCTGGTTGATGTCCTCGTGAAAATAAAGGCTGACATCACCGCCGTCCAAGAAATGCGATGGACGGGACAAGGACTGAGACGGATAGGTCGTTGTGGGATTTACCACAGTGGCCATATAAAGGAGCGCAAGTTTGGTGTTGGATTCGTGGTGGGAGAGAGACTCCGTCGCCGAGTACTATCATTCACTCCGGTGAATGAACGTCTAGCCACAATCCGCATCAAAGCGAGGTTCTTCAACATATCGCTGATTTGCGCCCACGCCCCGACGGAAGAGAAGGACGATGTGACCAAAGATGACTTTTATGAGCGCTTGGAGCTCGCTTATGAGAGCTGCCCCCGCCACGATGTCAAAATCGTGCTTGGCGACTTCAACGCCAGGGTGGGCAAAGAAGGTATCTTTGGCACTACGGTCGGTAAATTCAGCCTCCACGAGGAAACATCCCCAAATGGATTGAGGCTGATCGACTTCGCCGGGGCCCGAAATATGGTTATCTGTAGTACTAGATTCCAGCATAAGAAGATTCATCAAGCTACCTGGCTGTCTCCGGATCGAAAAATCACCAACCAGATCGATCATGTTGTGATAGACGGAAGACACGTCTCCAGTGTTTTAGATGTGCGTGCGCTCCGAGGTCCTAACATCGACTCGGACCACTATCTTGTTGCAGCTAAGATTCGCACCCGCCTCTGTGCAGCAAAAAACGCACGCCAACAAACACAAGGAAGGTTCGACGTCGAGAAGCTGCAATCACAACAGACAGCCGAGCGATTTTCTACTCGGCTTGCACTCCTGCTCTCTGAGAGCACTCGTCAACAACTCGGTATAAGGGAACTGTGGGACGGCATTTCAAACTCCTTACGTACAGCTGCAACCGAAACCATTGGTTTTCGGAAGGTGCAAAAGAACAGCTGGTACGACGAGGAGTGCCGTGTCGCAGCGGAGAGAAAACAGGCTGCCTACCTCGCAACGTTACGATCGACCACAACACGTGCGGGATGGGATAGATACCGAGAGTTGAAGAGGGAAGCGAGACGCATTTGTAGACAGAAAAAGAAAGAGGCCGAAATGCGTGAGTACGAAGAGCTTGATAAGCTGGCCGACAGGGGTAATGCTCGAAAATTCTACCAAAAGATGCGGCGGCTTACAGAAGGTTTCAAGACCGGAGCATACTCATGTAGAACCCCCCAAGGTGATCTAGTCACCGATGCCCAGAGCATACTTAAATTATGGAGGGAACACTTCTCCAGCCTGCTGAATGGCAGTGAACACACAACGCCAGGAGAAGACGAACCCGATTCCCCAATCGATGACGATGGAAAAGACGTTCCATTGCCCGACCAAGAAGAAGTTCGAATAGCAATTACCCGCCTGAAGACCAACAAAGCGGCGGGGGCGGATGGATTGCCAGCCGAGCTATTCAAACACGGCGGCAAAGAGCTGATAAGGTGCATGCATCAGCTTCTTTGTAAAATATGGTCGGACGAAAGCATGCCCAACGATTGGAATTTAAGTGTGCTATGCCCAATCCATAAAAAAGGAGACCCCACAATCTGCGCCAACTACCGTGGGATTAGCCTCCTTAATATCGCGTATAAGGTTCTATCGAGCGTATTGTGTGAAAGATTAAAGCCCACCGTCAACAAACTGATTGGACCTTATCAGTGTGGCTTCAGACCTGGTAAATCAACAACCGACCAGATATTCACCATGCGCCAAATCTTGGAAAAGACCCGTGAAAGGAGAATCGACACACATCACCTCTTCGTCGATTTTAAAGCTGCTTTCGACAGTACGAAAAGGAGCTGCCTTTATGCCGCAATGTCTGAATTTGGTATCCCCGCAAAACTAATACGGCTGTGTAAACTGACATTGAGCGGGACCAAAAGCTCCGTCAGGATCGGGAAGGACCTCTCCGAGCCGTTCGATACCAAACGAGGTTTCAGACAAGGCGACTCCCTATCGTGCGATTTCTTCAATCTGCTGCTGGAAAAAATAGTTCGAGCTGCAGAACTTAATCGAGCAGGTACAATCTTTTATAAGAGTGTACAGCTGCTGGCGTATGCCGATGATATTGATATCATCGGTCTCAACACCCGCGCCGTTAGTTCTGCTTTCTCCAGACTGAACAAGGAAGCAACGCAAATGGGTCTGGCAGTGAACGAGGGCAAGACGAAATATCTCCTGTCATCAAACAAACAGTCGTCGCACTCGCGACTTGGCACTCACGTCACTGTTGACAGTCATAACTTTGAAGTTGTAGATAATTTCGTCTATCTTGGAACCAGCGTAAACACCACCAACAATGTCAGCTTTGAAATCCAACGCAGGATAACTCTTGCCAACAGGTGCTACTTCGGACTAAGTAGGCAATTGAGAAGCAAAGTCCTCTCTCGACGAACAAAAACCAAACTCTATAAGTCACTCATAATACCCGTCCTGTTATATGGTGCAGAGACTTGGACGATGACAAGATCTGATGAGTCGACGTTACAAGTTTTCAAGAGAAAAGTTCTGCGAAAGATGTATGGTCCTTTGCACGTTGGCCACGGCGAATATCGCATTCGCTGGAACGATGAGCTGTACGAGATATACGGCGATATTGACATAGTTCAGCGAATTAAAAGACAGCGACTACGCTGGCTAGGTCATGTTGTCCGAATGGACGAAAACACTCCAGCTCTGAAAGTATTCGACGCTGTACCCGCCGGGGGAAGCAGAGGAAGAGGAAGACCTCCACTCCGTTGGAAGGACCAAGTGGAGAAGGACCTGGCTTCGCTTGGAATATCCAATTGGCGCCACGTAGCGAAGAGAAGAAACGACTGGCGCGCTGTTGTTGACTCGGCTACAATCGCGTAAACGCTGTCTATGCCAGTAAAGATGAAGACTCGCTGATGTTAATTCTTACTCTGTTTTTCTTAGAAAATGCCTCGGAATCGGAAATCTGGTATATCCAAATCATACTCATACTAATATTATAAATTCGAAAATGAAATTTCAACAATGAATACTGTAACACCGCCCCACTATATTACCCGCGGGACGACAATATCTAACTGTCAAGAGAATTTTGTAATTTAGTAGAAAGTGATGTGGATCTCATTGCTAATGTTTTTCCGGAATTTCAACAAAATTTGTGTAGTGATCAGTGGTTGTGTGCAAGAGCAATATTAGCACCAAGAAATGAAATTGTTAAGAGGATCAATACTGACATTTTAAACGAGGTTCAAGGAGAAATGAAGGAATATTTGTCAATGGATACAATTATAGATACGGAACTAAGTACTTCATATCCTGTGGAGTTGTTAAATTCACTTGAACTATTGGGTGTACCGTCACATAAACTTCAATTGAAACTAAATGTACCAGTAATGTTTATGCGAAATCTAGATGCTCCTCCGCTATGTAATGGAACAAAGCTTCGGATAACAAAATTGGGACTGAACATACTTGGTGCTACTATTTTAACAGGTGTCGGTAAGGGAATCGGATACCAATTATTCCCACTGACCTTCCATTCCAATTTAAAAGGGTTCAGTTTCCCCTCAAGCTTAGCTTTGCTGTTACTATAAACAAGGCACAAGGACAAACATTACAGGTAGCAGGAGTGCATTTAGAAAACCTATGCTTCTCTCATGGCCAACTTTATGTAGCCTGTTCACGTGTATCCAATGCCCAGAATTTACACATATTTGCACCCGACGGGAAAACTTATAACATTGTCTACAAAAATATCCTAGATTAATACTTTGTATTTTATTTTTTTGAAATGTTAGAATTCAGAATTATTTATTGATTTTTTGTGAAATATATTTTAGCATTTGTTGTTGCATTTCAATACGCATATTTTAAGGTGTTGAAACTTCATTGTCTGTAGTAATTTTTAAAAATTGTTGATCTCAGCCAAGCAATAAAATTTTGTTATCATATTGACTCATTTCTATTATTATACCCTTACCCTTTTATCTCTCATACTTATTCAATGGCTCCACTGCGGGCGAAGCCGCGGGTAAAAAGCTAGTATTAAAATAAAACGGATTGAACTTAATCTGAAATTGTCGAAAATGAAATAGCTAATTGGGGGAAAGTCAAACCTGTCCATACACAACAAATTACTTCTTTATAAACAAATAATCAAGCCGGTATGGTCATATGGTGCGCAACTGTGGGGATGTGCCAGTGAGGGCAGTATTAATATTATACAACGTTTTCAAAACAAGGTGCTAAGAGGCATTGTAAATGCTCCCTGGTACTGCAGAAATGCTGATATTCATCGAGACCTAAGGATGAATACAGTAGCCGAAGAAATAAGGAGTCAGGCAGATGCCCACTACAAAAGGCTTAATGCACATGTGAACGAGGAGGCGAGAAATCTTCTTTTAAACACATGTCGCTCTAGTCGATTATGTCAAAAAACCCACATAGGAATTAATTATATACCATATACTTATGTATGGATATTACTATTAATTTCTATGTAATTTGTTTTTAAGTTATTCAAATCACACTGCTCGTTAGTTTTTTAAACTAGTTGTAGTGATATCAAACATTGTTAAAGTTTTAAAAATGTATGTAATAAAAAAAATATTTCAGATAACAATGCATTGATATTTTATAACTGTTTAGATTCACTGTGTGACTTACCTCTTACTTACTCTGTTATCAGTTGCTGCTTATGTACATTAGCATTTGGAGTATGAATGTTTTGTATATTTATATAAGTTTTATGAGTTTTATTCGATAGACAATGATTTTCACATTTTTAACATTTAGTGGACTGTATATAATGTACTTGTGTCAAAAATATAATTTTCTATACAGTACATATTCTACCAGGGCCCAAAGTTGTGTTTTAACATAACTTGAATATTATGTTTTGTATTATTTTTTCAATTACGTCTAACTGTAGTTCAAATGGAACAGTCACAGTTCTTGTTACACATTTTGATTATTATCAAAACTAAAGTTAGCGAAACGTGACCACTTACGTGAAAATGTATACCGCTGATCTCAAACTGGAGGGTCCTCGAGGTATATCGGGTTCAATCTTGTCGGAGAAGGTCCGCCTAGAAAGTAGTTTAGAAATCCTAGGAAAACAAACTGGGAAGGGTACCGCAGACAAATTGACAAATTCTCCCACGCGCACCGGGGGTGGACGTTTGTTTTGTGTTGGGTTCGTGGGTTCGAAGTCTTCAGCTCGGCGTGCAATACTGCATTGGAGAGCTCCTGTCCACTGAGCAGAAGGAAACCTCTCTGGTGGACTACGGAACTCTCGAATGTCAGGGAGTCCTGTAGACATTTATTTAACAAGACCCGTAGGAGTGGGTTAACTGACGACGGGGCGTCGTATAAAACGGGACTTTCGATATACAAGTCCGAGTTAAGAAAGGCAAATAGGACCTCGTGGAGAAAGTTCTGCGAAAAAGTGGAGGGCTGTCACGAGTCCTCTAGGTTCAGGCATATTCCCTCGCTGGTTAGTAACTATCTATGCGAACTGCATCAGACTAGGTTACATAGCGAGGGCCTCATACCGAAGTTGTTAACGACCTGCTCAAAAACCCGAGGATCGTGGCTGTCGGATGATTGCCTACGCGGACGGAGTAGCACTTATTGTCGGGCGGTCGGAAGTGGTCTCGTCATCAATGCAAGTACAACCGAAATGGTTATAAGATCACGGAGGCACCGCTGCCGCTAATGGGAGGTATTCGCCTGCAACCGGCGGATGCAGTGAAATTTCTAGCGCTCTTCCTGGATAGGAAGCCGCATATCGTAGAGAGAGAGCAAAAAAGGCATCGATTGCCCTATACTGCTGTAGAGGAGCCATTGGCAAGTGGTGGGGCCTCTCACCGATACTTATTCTCTGGCCATATGACACCGTAGTTAAGAGGGCGAATACCATACTTGCAAAGAAACTTGAGGGCGTTCAACGGGCTGCGCTCATCAGGATGTGTGGTGCATTGCACTACAGTTTTGAACATAATGCCCGTGGACATCGCCGGAAAGTGTATGGAGGTGGCTATTAGGCTCAGAGAGCGGAATCACAGATAATTGCAAAGCTTATGAGCTGAAAGACACCCAAGAATCATTATCGGTAGAATGAGCACGGGTCGGTGCTCCCGCATCATCTTGTGTTTTACAACTGGATAGCTCGCGGAAGCTTGGTCAACGCTAGGATCGCAGAAGATCTAGCAATCTCTTTGCCATCAGTAAAGCTAGCCTCTCCATAGTTGTGGGGCTTTTAATAGGCCATTGCCCTATTGGCGTTCATGCTGGAATATTGGGAATTTTACCAGACGCCGTCTGCAGAAGCTATTTGGAAGATCAAGACTAAGACACTTGGTAACGCATACCTTCAGACATCCCACCGAACTGGCGGGTGTTGCGCCTTTGCAAATTTGTATTGGCTACTAAGCGTTTTACCAGTCCAAGTGCAATCTTTGATCAGCCATCTTACCTAACCTACATATGGCTCAAGCAGCTCACGACTTCTGTTCCTAGACCAAGTATCCTCTCTCTCTCTTGTTGTAGCCAAGATACGCACTCGCCTCTGTGCAGCAAAAAACGAACGTCAACAAAGACAAGGAGCGTTCGACGTCGAGAACCTGCAATCACTCGACTTGCACTCCTTCTCCCTGAGAACGTTCGTCAACAACTCGGTATAAGGGAACTGTGGGAGAGAAAAAAACACTGCCGCTGTTCAAAATCGCTAATAAGAAATGTAAAACAATGTACAGTGGTGCTCCAGTATAACAAACGCCGATATAACGAATGTTCAATATAACGAAAGCTGTTTTTCAATACATTGATGACTCTATATAACGAAAGCTGGAAATTGGATGAACTCGATATTACGAATGTATGGCGTTTGTATTTGGTTTTGGTTGTATTACAACAATAAACAATGCAGGCAGTTAAATACCCGTTAGTTCTTGTTATTATTGAGTTATTTTCTTTAAAGAATTCTATTTATTTTTTTTATGCACGCTTCATTGCGCGAAATATCAGTTGTGAGTTCAAAGTGGTAAAGTGAGGATATCGCATAAATTATTTAAAAATGCCTTCAATTCGGAAACGGCTTTGCTTGGGTGACAAATTAAAAATAATTGACGAAAATAAAAAGGGGAAAACCCTGAAAGAAATCTCTTTGAAATATGGTATTCCAAAATCGAGTGTTTGCACAATTTTAAAAAATTGCCGGAAAGTGATAAGAAGTGTTAAAGGTACACATGCTGGCACATTGAGACGACAATCGTTAAAGAAAGGCGAATATCAAACTTCAACACAGATGATTTGGAAGCATGGAACAGTGTAGACAATGTACTTGTAGAAGAGAACCCGAGTGCTGAAAATGAACTAGCTATAGAAATTTCGGAAGAGGAGGAAGGTGATACCGCTGCAGTTGTAGCTGTGCCGCCAATAAAGCATCCTGATGCCATCGACTGTTTTGAGAAGTGTATCAAATGGTCTGAAGAAAAACACGTGGAACAGGAAAAAATATTTTTATTGAAAAGCCTACATCAAAAGGCACAGGATCTCAAAATTTCTCGCCCACAAAAGCAAATGAGCATAACAAATTTCTTTTCAGTTGAATAATGCTCATATTTTTGTTATAAAATTCAACTTTTATTAATTTTATTGTATGCATTTTCCATTGTATATGTATTTATTTCAACCAATGCTTATGAATTCATGAATAAATAGTTATTTTTAAACATATATGTACCAATATTAATTTAGTTTTCGTTTCCGATATAACGAATATTTCAGTTTAACGAACGGTCCCAACATTATATCATTCGTTATATTGGAGTACCACTGTATTTGATAAAACGCTTTCTAATGTGATGCTTAGTAGCAGAGAACGTATATTTATAGAGAATGTTCACGATAACGAAAATTTAGGGATATTTAAATTTTGGGACATTTACTGTTTTAGATGAGCGTGTTTCACCACAGAAAATTGTTAGCGTGTTTCACCACTTAACATCAGGGGACACAAAAATAGCAGAATTGAGCATTTTCAGTGTTAAATGAGAACAATAATGATAATTCCAATGTTAAGGAATGTACGCTTACAGATTCCCTTTTTACTATGCGCAAACGATGCTGCATATAATTTATAGATCGGTATACATACATACATATATTTGTTATGAAAGCACATAAGTATGAGTATGTACATATAAATATATTTCAAAATTGAGCTATTTTATGATGAATTCCATAAAAATAAAAATGTATAATTCAATAAAATTTGTATTACTACCTAAATATGCATTTTATATACATACATAGGTTTGGTACGACATACATATGTATGTATATTTGTATACTTAAATAAATATTTGCTTTGGTCAATAAACTTTTCGATATCATGTTAAAAGACCAAGCGGTCGCACATTTACCCATATATAATTATGTTTGCAAGCAAACAAATATAAAAGAACCATACGCATAATGTTTGTACATTTGTCTACATGCAACAAATGTATGTAAATATGTACATTCAATGCTTCATGCGAAATTTCCGTTGCTTGTTGTTGAGCTGTGCCCGAGCTGTGCCGAAAACACAAACGAACGATCGCCAATTGCCATTGCTTCCTTTGCCGCTGAAACAGCTTCGCATACAAACCTGCATAGATATGGATGTTTGTGTGTGAGCTTGCATACATATCGACGCAGGTTTTTGCAAGCCGCGTAAAAATATTTTTTACATTCCTTGACAAATACAGTCAATCCCGGTTATGTGCCACGATCAAAGATACAGATGTTTGTGGTTTGTAAAAATAAAAATATAATATGACACATAAGCGCGTGCGAATACTTAAGCGAGTGGTACTTAAAACAATAATTTCTATGTATTTCATAAAAAACAACCGTGAGGTGCAGCAAGATATAGACAGTTAAGAGGGATGATTTTCATTTAAGCGGAGTACTACTTAACCGGGATTCACTGTACACATAAATCAGAGGAATATTAAATATTGGTAAATGTTCAGGAGAGCGGCTTTTCCGAAAACGTGCACCAATTTTCACGGGAAATGTCTTAAAAAATTCGTTTTTAATTCCGATTCACGAATATGTATGGCTCGTTATCTAATTTTATGTATTTTTGCAATAAAAACAATAAAAAATATTTCGATTTTGCACAATATTTACGCTATAAATGGCATCACTGTCCGAAATTCAATTGAAAACTAGTGATACAAGCAGTGATCGGGTTCGAAATATCGATACTCTCGATATTCGAGACTAAACAAGAATTGACAAAAATGAGAGATATATAATAGAAAAATATTATTAATTGGAAAAATAAAAATAAATTAAAATATCGATATTCTCAATATTCGAGTTTGAAAGAAAATTGGTAAAAATGAGAAATACGCAATAGAAAAATAATAATAATTGGGAAAATATAAATAAATTAAAATATCGAGATTCTCAAAATTTGAGGCTGATCGAGAATTGGTAAAAATGAGAAATACATAATGGGAAAATTTATAATTCATTTTTATTGCAGAAAGAAGAAGAATTTGGACACAGAAGAATTTTGAACACCGGGGTTTTGGACCGACCAGGGATATTATTTTATAAATTTTCCTATTATGTATTTCTCATTTTTACCAATTCTCGATCAGTCTCAAATATTGAGAGTATCGATAATTCGAAAACGATAAATATTTGCTTTGACACATTTCATTTTTTCCTTCTCATACAAATATCAGAAATTGTCCAAATTATGATTTTTAGCTTTTGCCACCGTTGCGAAAAGACGCTTGTAGACAAAGGCATGCTCGGGGAGATGTAATGGTGTTTGTTTTCATGAATGAAGCAAGTTTGCATGTTGAAAGTGCGCTTGCGTTCATGAATGAAAATATTGTTTTTGTGTTTTTCTACAAATTTGGGCATCGATTATTTGGCTGCCATATTGACTTTTGACGATTGTTGTTGTTGTAGAACAATATTTGTAGTTTATGCGGGTGACATACATATCTACATGGGAACGCATGTGAGAATGTACATACATATGTTGTGTATTCATTATTACGCATATATGTATGTACATAAGTATGTATGATGCTATTTGAAACCATTGTTGTTTTTTTAAAGCAATGTTTGTAGTTTTTGTGGGTGACATATTTACATGTGTTCTCATATTTATATGTTGGTTTGTGTATACATTATTTGTTCGGCAATGTCGTACACATATGCATGTACATATTGTTACAAAAGTAGTATTAAGTTGTTTTTGTATTGCTATATGCATCCCTTATTATGAACAATAGCTGTAGGTATATGGAATAGCATTTTTCTTGTTGTAGACATCTGGCGCCGCGGCTGTCTGCTTGCGTCTGGCATCAGCGAGAAGTGCGTGGCTATATAAGCCGTGGCAGCGCCAACGTAATCAACCAGAGCTAAGAGTAAACTGCTATAGTGTAGACGAGTTGTAAAATAAAGAGTTGTTGAATTAAATTAAACAGTTATTGGTTTTATTTGTCAATCCAGAGATACGAACCCAGTAAAGTAAAACTAGCAAGGAGTAAATTCGCAACAATTGGTGTCAGAAGTGGGATTGTCAAATAATCCAAATTCAAGATGGTTAAATTCGGAGAATTAAGAATTCAGCAATTAAAAAAGGAACTGGAGGAGCGTAATTTGCCGATAAGCGGGCAAAAGGCGGATCTGCAGGCACGACTACGTGAAGCAATGGAAGCGGATGGAATTAATGTGGACGAGTTCGAATTTGATGGGCCAGGAACTTCTACAAAGGTAGAAGAAAAAGTAGAAGAACAACGAACATCATCAAGTGTAGACACGAACATGCTAGCCACTAGCTATTAAGCAAATAGCAGAAAATGCAGTGCAAACAGAAAATCGTCTGGCACAGCAAATAGCTGAAATCCTGCCTTACACAACAAATGACTGAAAATAATACGCAGTTAGAAAAGCGTTTGGTTCAACAGATTACGGAAAATACTACACAACTACAAAAACAAGTGCAAGAGAAATTTTCAAAATTTGAAGACGAATTAAGCACTTTAAAAAATGACGAAGAAAATTTAAAATCAGAAGTTCTTCAATTAAGTAATCGTGTGCGACTACTGCAACTGCATGGCCCTGCACCATCAACAAATAATCCAAGATTGAAGGCACCCACATTCGATGGAAGTATTCCATTTCAAATTTTCAAACTTCAGTTTGAAAAGACAGCAATGGCCAATAACTGGAATGCAGCGGACAAAGTGGCGTCCTTGTTTGTATCATTGAAAGGGCCTGCGGCAGAAATCCTTCAGACTATTCCAGACTGTGAACGGGACAACTATGAGGCATTGATGAGTGCGATAGAAAGACGATATGGTAGTGAGCACCGGAAACAAATATACCAGATCGAACTGCAAAATAGGGGTCAGAAGATGAACGAGTCATTGCAAGAGTTCGCAACTGAAATAGAACGACTGGCTCATTTGGCAAATGCAGATGCACCTGTGGATTACATTGAGAGGGTAAAAATTCAATGTTTCATAAATGGAATTTGTGATGTGGACACCAAACGCGCCACATATGCATTGTCAAAAAGAACGTTTGCTGAAACAGTTTCGCACGCCCTCACACAGGAAACAGCTTCGCTTCTAAGTAAACCAGCACACAAAGTACAAAGAGTTGAAATGGAACAACCGGCGCTGATGGAAGAAATATTGAAGACTCTGAAGACAATTGCTGCACCGCGAGTAAATACAACAGGCAGATGTTTCAACTTGCCCGAAATTGCAATATAAAAGTAAACCCATCAAAACGGAAACAACCAACAGATAACGAGGACGGAGCATCCACATCTCACAAGTCGTTAAACTAAAACGGAACAGTTCAAAGGGGCGTGAACTGGTTCCCACAACTATTTGCCCCGCCATCTCGATATCACAAATAGGTCGCCACGACAACAATCTTACTATCAACGGTTTGGATACTGGTGCCACACATTCAATTATCCGACCGGATGTGGTGAGAGGAACGGTTGAACCATTAGTCAGTTGCAAGCTTCGAACGGCCACCGGAGAGGAAGCAGCTGTTGCGGGAAAAGTGTTTTGCGAAGTTAATCACACCTGCATCGTAGCAGAAATCACGGATGAAATTATAATGGGAGTAGATTTCATGATTGATCACGGGGTTACTTTGGATTTAAACAAGCAAATGCTGTTTTGCCAGAACATGGAGATGCCTATAAACACCGGATATGTGACCAACGTTGAAAGTAAGAGGGTGATTGTTGATGATAATCAGAGTATTCCACCAAAATCTGAGGCGATAGTATGGGCTAAAGCGAATGGAGGAGGTGGGACTGAAGAATTGTGGATTGTGGAACCAACAAAAATAGATACACCCATATTGGTAGGAAGAACGCTTGTGAAAACTAGAGAAGACGCTACCATTCCGGTCAGAGTAGTGAATGAATTCAACACGCCTATAAGTCTGAAGAAAGGAGCAGTAATTGGACAGTGCCAGAATATAAGTGCAATAGCACGATGCGAACGGTCACAACAGAAGCCTACTATTGAGCCACAGCAGATAAGTCCTACACTCCTAAATAATTTGCTGAACGAACTGCATGGAAATGAAAAATTAAAAGCAGAAAAACTATTAGAAAAATACGCATCTACATTTGGAAACGAAGGAAACACAGGAAGAACCGGCATTGTCAAACATCGCATAAATACTGGAGACGCTAAGCCAATCCGACAAGCTCCGCGTAGGGTTCCACTAGCAAAACGTGAGGATGCTAACAAAATTATAGAAGACATGCACAAAAACGGTGTAATCGAACCTTCAATAAGTCCATGGAGCTCATCTATCGTCTTAGTTAAAAAGAAAGATGGTAGCACTCGTTTCTGCGTAGATTATAGGAAGTTGAATGATGTCACAAAGAAAGACAGTTATCCTCTACCGAGAATCGACGATACATTAGACACCTTGTCTGGAGCGAAATGGTTTTCTACATTAGATCTACAAAGTGGATATTGGCAAGTCGAGATTGATGAATGTGACCGTGAAAAGACCGCTTTCAGTATGGGCGACGGGTTATGGGAATTCTCTGTGATGCCATTTAGGTTATGTAATGCGCCTGCAACGTTCGAGCGACTGATGGAACATGTGTTAAAAGGACTCAACTGGAAGACATGTTTGGTGTATCTTGATGACATTATCATCATGGGAAAAAGTTTTGATGATCATCTGAAAAATCTAGAGGAAGTCTTTCAGCGAATAGCATCAGCCGGATTACGCTTGAATCCCAAAAAGTGTTCATTATGGAAGAAGCAGGTCACATATCTCGGACATAAAGTGTCAACTGAGGGGATTCACACCGAGGAAGGAAAAATAAAAGCAGTTAAAGATTGGCATCGACCCACCAACATACATGAACTGCGCAGCTTCCTCGGCTTATGCACGTATTACCGCCGTTTTGTACCTGGATTTGCGAACGTGGCTAGAAGTTTACATGATTTAACAAAGAAGAATCGCCCGTTTGTATGGCAGTATAATTCATTTTTATTGCAGAAGAAGAATTTGGACACAGAAGAATTTTGAACACCGGGGTTTTGGACCGACCAGGGATATTATTTTATAAATTTTCCTATTATGTATTTCTCATTTTTACCAATTCTCGATCAGTCTCAAATATTGAGAGTATCGATAATTCGAAAACGATAAATATTTGCTTTGACACATTTCATTTTTTCCTTCTCATACAAATATCAGAAATTGTCCAAATTATGATTTTTAGCTTTTGCCACCGTTGCGAAAAGACGCTTGTAGACAAAGGCATGCTCGGGGAGATGTAATGGTGTTTGTTTTTATGAATGAAGCAAGTTTGCATGTTGAAAGTGCGCTTGCGTTCATGAATGAAAATATTGTTTTTGTGTTTTTCTACAAATTTGGGCATCGATTATTTGGCTGCCATATTGACTTTTGACGATTGTTGTTGTTGTAGAACAATATTTGTAGTTTATGCGGGTGACATACATATCTACATGGGAACGCATGTGAGAATGTACATACATATGTTGTGTATTCATTATTACGCATATATGTATGTACATAAGTATGTATGATGCTATTTGAAACCATTGTTGTTTTTTTAAAGCAATGTTTGTAGTTTTTGTGGGTGACATATTTACATGTGTTCTCATATTTATATGTTGGTTTGTGTATACATTATTTGGTCTGCAATGTCGTACACATATGCATGTACATATTGTTACAAAAGTAGTATTAAGTTGTTTTTGTATTGCTATATGCATCCCTTATTATGAACAATAGCTGTAGGTATATGGAATAGCATTTTTCTTGTTGTAGACATCTGGCGCCGCGGCTGTCTGCTTGCGTCTGGCATCAGCGAGAAGTGCGTGGCTATATAAGCCGTGGCAGCGCCAACGTAATCAACCAGAGCTAAGAGTAAACTGCTATAGTGTAGACGAGTTGTAAAATAAAGAGTTGTTGAATTAAATTAAACAGTTATTGGTTTTATTTGTCAATCCAGAGATACGAACCCAGTAAAGTAAAACTAGCAAAGAGTAAATTCGCAACAATTGGTGTCAGAAGTGGGATTGTCAAATAATCCAAATTCAAGATGGTTAAATTCGGAGAATTAAGAATTCAGCAATTAAAAAAGGAACTGGAGGAGCGTAATTTGCCGATAAGCGGGCAAAAGGCGGATCTGCAGGCACGACTACGTGAAGCAATGGAAGCGGATGGAATTAATGTGGACGAGTTCGAATTTGATGGGCCAGGAACTTCTACAAAGGTAGAAGAAAAAGTAGAAGAACAACGAACATCATCAAGTGTAGACACGAACATGCTAGCCACTAGCTATTAAGCAAATAGCAGAAAATGCAGTGCAAACAGAAAATCGTCTGGCACAGCAAATAGCTGAAATCCTGCCTTACACAACAAATGACTGAAAATAATACGCAGTTAGAAAAGCGTTTGGTTCAACAGATTACGGAAAATACTACACAACTACAAAAACAAGTGCAAGAGAAATTTTCAAAATTTGAAGACGAATTAAGCACTTTAAAAAATGACGAAGAAAATTTAAAATCAGAAGTTCTTCAATTAAGTAATCGTGTGCGACTACTGCAACTGCATGGCCCTGCACCATCAACAAATAATCCAAGATTGAAGTATTCCATTTCAAATTTTCAAACTTCAGTTTGAAAAGGCAGCAATGGCCAATAACTGGAATGCAGCGGACAAAGTGGCGTCCTTGTTTGTATCATTGAAAGGGCCTGCGGCAGAAATCCTTCAGACTATTCCAGACTGTGAACGGGACAACTATGAGGCATTGATGAGTGCGATAGAAAGACGATATGGTAGTGAGCACCGGAAACAAATATACCAGATCGAACTGCAAAATAGGGGTCAGAAGATGAACGAGTCATTGCAAGAGTTCGCAACTGAAATAGAACGACTGGCTCATTTGGCAAATGCAGATGCACCTGTGGATTACATTGAGAGGGTAAAAATTCAATGTTTCATAAATGGAATTCGTGATGTGGACACCAAACGCGTCACATATGCATTGTCAAAAAGAACGTTTGCTGAAACAGTTTCGCACGCCCTCACACAGGAAACAGCTTCGCTTCTAAGTAAACCAGCACACAAAGTACAAAGAGTTGAAATGGAACAACCGGCGCTGATGGAAGAAATATTGAAGACTCTGAAGACAATTGCTGCACCGCGAGTAAATACAACAGGCAGATGTTTCAACTTGCCCGAAATTGCAATATAAAAGTAAACCCATCAAAACGGAAACAACCAACAGATAACGAGGACGGAGCATCCACATCTCACAAGTCGTTAAACTAAAACGGAACAGTTCAAAGGGGCGTGAGCAGGTTCCCACAACTATTTGCCCCGCCATCTCGATATCACAAATAGGTCGCCACGACAACAATCTTACTATCAACGGTTTGGATACTGGTGCCACACATTCAATTATCCGACCGGATGTGGTGAGAGGAACGGTTGAACCATTAGTCAGTTGCAAGCTTCGAACGGCCACCGGAGAGGAAGCAACTGTTGCGGGAAAAGTGTTTTGCGAAGTCATGATTGGTACCCTGGAAGTTAATCACACCTGCATCGTAGCAGAAATCACGGATGAAATTATAATGGGAGTAGATTTCATGATTGATCACGGGGTTACTTTGGATTTAAACAAGCAAATGCTGTTTTGCCAGAACATGGAGATGCCTATAAACACCGGATATGTGACCAACGTTGAAAGTAAGAGGGTGATTGTTGATGATAATCAGAGTATTCCACCAAAATCTGAGGCGATAGTATGGGCTAAAGCGAATGGAGGAGGTGGGACTGAAGAATTGTGGATTGTGGAACCAACAAAAATAGATACACCCATATTGGTAGGAAGAACGCTTGTGAAAACTAGAGAAGACGCTACCATTCCGGTCAGAGTAGTGAATGAATTCAACACGCCTATAAGTCTGAAGAAAGGAGCAGTAATTGGACAGTGCCAGAATATAAGTGCAATAGCACGATGCGAACGGTCACAACAGAAGCCTACTATTGAGCCACAGCAGATAAGTCCTACACTCCTAAATAATTTGCTGAACGAACTGCATGGAAATGAAAAATTAAAAGCAGAAAAACTATTAGAAAAATACGCATCTACATTTGGAAACGAAGGAAACACAGGAAGAACCGGCATTGTCAAACATCGCATAAATACTGGAGACGCTAAGCCAATCCGACAAGCTCCGCGTAGGGTTCCACTAGCAAAACGTGAGGATGCTAACAAAATTATAGAAGACATGCACAAAAACGGTGTAATCGAACCTTCAATAAGTCCATGGAGCTCATCTATCGTCTTAGTTAAAAAGAAAGATGGTAGCACTCGTTTCTGCGTAGATTATAGGAAGTTGAATGATGTCACAAAGAAAGACAGTTATCCTCTACCGAGAATCGACGATACATTAGACACCTTGTCTGGAGCGAAATGGTTTTCTACATTAGATCTACAAAGTGGATATTGGCAAGTCGAGATTGATGAATGTGACCGTGAAAAGACCGCTTTCAGTATGGGCGACGGGTTATGGGAATTCTCTGTGATGCCATTTAGGTTATTTAATGCGCCTGCAACGTTCGAGCGACTGATGGAACATGTGTTAAAAGGACTCAACTGGAAGACATGTTTGGTGTATCTTGATGACATTATCATCGTGGGAAAAAGTTTTGATGATCATCTGAAAAATCTAGAGGAAGTCTTTCAGCGAATACCATCAGCCGGATTACGCTTGAATCCCAAAAAGTGTTCATTATGGAAGAAGCAGGTCACATATCTCGGACATAAAGTGTCAACTGAGGGGATTCACACCGAGGAAGGAAAAATAAAAGCAGTTAAAGATTGGCATCGACCCACCAACATACATGAACTGCACAGCTTCCTCGGCTTATGCACGTATTACCGCCGTTTTGTACCTGGATTTGCGAACGTGGCTAGAAGTTTACATGATTTAACAAAGAAGAATCGCCCGTTTGTATGGCAGTTGGAACAAGAAAAAGCGTTTGAGCAGCTTAAAGAACTACTTCGTACGGCAGCAATGTTAGCTTATCCAATACCTGGAAAGAAATTCATCCTGGATACAGATGCGAGCGCTTATGGAATTATAGGTGTCCTATCTCAGCTCATCGACGGGCAAGAAAGAGTAATTAGGTATTACAGCAGAGTGCTCGGGAAACCAGAGAAAAACTACTGTGTGACGCGAAAAGAACTACTAGCTGTGGTGGCATGTGTAAAACATTTCCACAAGTATTTGTATGGACAACGATTCTTGCTGAGGACTGATCATGCAGCATTAAAATGGTTATTACAGTTTAAGAATCCGGAAGGCCAAATTGCACGATGGATCGAAAGATTACAGAATTACGACTTCGAAACAGAACACCGAAAGGGGATTCACCACAAAAATGCGGATGCATTATCACGTCGCCCTTGTCCACTGGATTGTAAACATTGCTCCAAATCAGAAGGAAAAGAAGGTATAATCGACGTGCGATTACTGAATATAGAACCTGAAGATGATTGGACTCCTCACCGCATCAGAATCAATTAGCTGGAGAACCCTGATCTTGCAAAGCTGATAATAGCCAAAGAAAATGGGGTACGACCACCAAAGGAACAAATAAGTAGCGAGAGTCCAACGGCAAAAGCATATTGGGCCCAATGGAACAGCATAAACCTCGTTAATGGATACCTTCATCGTACCTGGGAAAGCGAAGATGGCCAACAGTCTCGTAAAGTATTGAAAGAATATCACAATGGACCTAGTGGAGGGCACCTTGGAATTACAAAAACTATAGAGAAGATTAAACAACGGTTCTACTGGATCGGTTGTCGAGATTCCATAGCAGAATGGATAAGTAATTGCGTAGAGTGCATGGCAGCTAAAGGCCCTAAAGCCAAAAGTCGCGGTAGGCTGCAACAGTACAACGTGGGATCACCATTTGAACGAGTCGCAATGGATGTTGCAGGTCCGTTCCCAACCAGTACGTCCGGAAACAAATATGTACTGGTTGTCATGGACTATTTCAGTAAATGGCCAGAAGTGTATGCCATACCAAACCAAGAAGTGCAGACAGTAGCCGAAGCGTTTGTAGAAAATTGGATAACGAGGTTCGGAGTGCCCGTCGAATTACACTCAGATCAAGGCAGGAATTTCGAATCTTCCATTTTCCAAGAAGTCTGTACATTATTGGGCATCCACAAGACACGGACAACAGCGTTACATCCACAATCAGATGGGATGGTAGAGAGATTCAACCGAACGCTCGAAGAACATCTGCGGAAAATCGTTGATAAAGATCAACGGAATTGGGACAAGTGCATCCAGATGTTCCTGCTGGCGTATCGTTCAGCGAAGCACGAGACAACTGGTTACACGCCAGCAAAGATTATTTTCGGATCTGATCTGCGACTCCCTGCTGATCTTAAGTTTGGAACGAATCCTACAGCTGTAAGAAATGATGGAGATTATTGCTCTGCCTTAAAGGAAAAAATTAATGAATTGCATCTAATGGTAAGGCAGCACACGCATCTGATGAGCAATAAGATGAAGGACCGGTTCGATCAAGCGGCAAATTCAAAAGGTTTTGAAGAAGGTGATCTGGTCCTGTTGTACAATCCACTTCGAAAGAAAGGCTTGTCCCCGAAATTGCAGACAGCCTGGGAAGGGCCCTATATGGTGATGAAACATGATGAAACGACTTAATGACGTGGTATACCGCATACAAAGAAATGGAAAAACACGATGTAAAATGAAAGTAGTACATTTGGAGAAGCTCGTCCCATTTGGTTCAAGAGGATTTATGCCTAATCGGGACGATTAGGCTTAAGTGGAGGGCAGTGTTACAAAAGTAGTATTAAGTTGTATTTGTATTGCTATATGCATCCCTTATTATGAACAATAGCTGTAGGTATATGGAATAGCATTTGTCTTGTTGTAGACATCTGGCGCCGCGGCTGTCTGCTTGCGTCTGGCGCCGTATAGCATTATGTTCTGGTAGTTTCCAGACGCAATATTCTAGAAGGACACGTCGGCATCAGCGAGAAGTGCGTGGCTATATAAGCCGTGGTAGCGCCAACGTAATCAACCAGTGCTAAGAGTAAACTGCTATAGTGTAGACGAGTTGTAAAATAAAGAGTTGTTGAATTAAATTAAACAGTTATTGGTTTTATTTGTCAATCCAGAGATACGAACCCAGTAAAGTAAAACTAGCAAGGAGTAAATTCGCAACAATATGTATAGAGCAGTGTTGTCCAACGTGACTGTGTGCACGTTATGCTTGTGTTGGTTATTCTAGCGTCAACTGATCGCAAAATTCTTCTTTGCTTGCCTACGAAGTTGAATACAGTAGCACAATCGTGCTTTCACAGACACTTGTCGCTACATGTTGGTGTGAGGTGTCTGACACTGTCCGTGCGCTATTGTGCGCATAGGCGGTGGACAACGCTGGTATAGAGCAATGTGCGCACACTTTTTACTGATAAATGATAACATCACGATTTGAATTTGAAGTGTATTTACATATGTATGTAATTATGTGCTAATACATATGTAGATGCGTATGAAAATTTAAATGAAATATAAATTACATACATATAATATTATTGTAATATATATATCCACATACATATGTATGTACATACATTCACATTTGTGAATTTATAATATATTATGAAACATATGAAATATTTAAAATGTAGCTCTTATTTGTATATTAACTACAAATATTACTTTGAAAATGGCATAATTTTGTGATAACGTTATCAATTTTGAAGGAATTCAGAAAAATTCGCAAAATGATATTCATATCAATTAATATGATGGCATGTAAGCATATAAAAATATAAGCAAAAGGCTTATGTCTGTAATAGCAATGCATGTTTCTGAGCATAACTTTCAATGAATGCTCAGCTCTGTTCACGCGCCACTGTTAAATATTTCTCCTTCTTAGCTAGTTATGGTGAAACACGCTCATCGCATTTTGTTAGCTTTTGACAGTTTACACGCTTGTCCGTTGTTGAACCTTCTCTATAAATATACGTTCTCTGTTAGTAGTATTAATTTTCAATTAAAAATGAGTAAAAACATATATTAATTGAGAGCTAACAGGCTTAATTCATTCTATTAAGTATTGAAAGTTCAAAAGTCAGTTGTTTTAATATACCATAAAATCATAAAAAATGATTTAAATAGTATTATCATATATTAAAAGGCCAATATATGATATTTTTTAATCTTAATAAATGTTGGGGCTTTAATTTAAATGCCCAAAAATTCTTATTTGGTTCAATCTTTCTACAATAAAAAATGATATAAAAAACACATATTTTTAGTCGCTCTCCCACTGGAATAAGTTGGGTTTCCCTTTATCCCTGCTCCTAAACATCGCATATAAAGTTGTGAATTGTGTGAAAGCCTTAAGCCCAACATCAACAAACTGATAGGACCTTATCAGTGTGGGTTTAAACCTGTAAAATCAACAACCAGATATTCACCATGCGCTATATCTTGGTAAAGACTCGTGAAAAGAGAATCGACAACATCACCTCTTCGTCGATTTCAAAGCTACTTTCGACAGCACGAAAAGGAGCTGCCTTTATGCTACGGTGTCTGAATTTGGTATCAAAAACGAATTATCCGATCAACATGAAATTTTCAGAGAATATTTTTAAGATATTACACTTAACGAAAATGCAAAAATGCAAATAATTTTTTCAAAATTCTAACTACTCCTAACCCCTTAAGAAGTATGTTATTTTTGGTATTGTTTATTAATGTTGAATCAAAAGGTTTTGTTTGCAGTTTTGGAATATCTTTACCCAAGAAGAGGATATCAATTCTTTATTAATTTCGGATTGTCATTGTCTTATTGTTATAATGCCTTGACTAGGGATTTTCATATGTATTTGTTGATTGTTATCTCATTTTAACTATGTCATTGTTTTGCTAAATAATTTGTAAAGCCAACGATTTTGAGAAGATAATTTGATTCAAACATTTTCATTTATAGTAGGTTTAAATTCACATGTTTCATTTTCTAGCTTTTAAAGCTGCTTCTTCACATGAATTATCAATCGCTGATTTCCAAGCTTAATTTTCAGGACATTAATAATGACTATCATTATAAGAAGAAGAAAAATAATGATTATCCGAGTTAGCAGAACATTTATCTAGATCTACCTGGTTTATAAGTGAATATTGATTTGAATTAAAATTCTGCTTTTATTTCTGGAATACTCTATTACCTTTGTATTTTATTGGAAATGGACTTAATTTGTATACGTTTGGCCGCTCATACGATATTAAGGAGATTTTTATGTTTATATCTAGCCGTGAATCCACAATTAAATCTTTAGCAGCCATTGATTTGTAAATTTATTTCAATTCAATTTAATTCTGATTGCTTTAAAGGTAGTATTAATAAAAAAAATTATTTGTTCATTAATTTTTTCAAAATCATTGTGAACTTCATCTGTGTGTTTCAAAAATATTGTTACGAATTTACTCTTGCTAGTTTACTTTGTTAGGTTCGTATCTCTGGATTGACAAATAAAATCAACACTGTTTAATTTAATTCAACAACTCTTTATTTCACGACTCGTCTACACTATAGCAGTTTACTCTTAGCACTGATTGATTACGTTGGCGCTGCCACGGCTTATATAGCCACGCACTTCTCGCTGATGCCGACGTGTCCTTCTAGAATATCGCGTCTGGAAATTACCAGAACATACGGCTATACGGCGCCAGACGCAAGCAGACAGTCGCGGCGCCCGACTCAGCAATTGTTTAACTAGACAAGCAGACAGTGCGGCGCCAGATGTCTATTGTTTCGACAAGCAGACAGCCGTGGCGCCAGATGTCTACAATAAGACAAATGCTATTCCATATACCTACAGCTATTGTTCATAATCAGGGATGCATATAGTAATACAAATACAACTTAATACTACTTTTTGTAACACTGCCCTCCACTAAAGCCTAATCGTCCCGATTAGGCACGAATCCTCTTGAACCAAATGGGGCGAGCCTCTCCAAATGTACTACTTTCATTTTACATCGTGCTTTCCCATTTCTTTGTATGCGGTATACCACGTCATTAAGTCGTTTCATCACCATATAGGGTCCTTCCCAGGCTGTCTGCAATTTCGGGGACAAGCCTTTCTTTCGAAGTGGATTGTACAACAGGACCAGATCACCTTCTTCAAAACCTTTTGAATTTGCCGCTTGATCGAACCGGTCCTTCATCTTATTGCTCATCAGATGCGTATGCTGTCTTACCATTAGATGCAATTCATTCATTTCTTCCTTTAAGGCGGAACAATAATCTCCATCATTTCTTCCAGCTGTAGGATTCGTACCAAACTTAAGATCAGCAGGGAGTCGCAGATCAGATCCGAAAATAATCTTTGCTGGCGTGTAACCAGTTGTCTCGTGCTTCGCTGAACGATACGCCAGCAGGAACATCTGGATGCACTTGTCCCAATTCCGTTGGTCTTTATCAACGATTTTCCGCAGATGTTCTTCGAGCGTTCGGTTGAATCTCTCTACCATCCCATCTGATTGTGGGTGTAACGCTGTTGTCCGTGTCTTGTGGATGCCCAATAATGTACAGACTTCTTGGAAAATGGAAGATTCGAAATTCCTGCCTTGATCGGAGTGCAACATCCATTGCGACTCGTTCAAATGGTGATCCCACGTTGTACTGTTGTAGCCTACCTTTAGCTGCCATGCACTCTACGCAATTACTTATCCATTCTGCTATGGAATCTCGACAACCGATCCAGTAGAACCGTTGTTTAATCTTCTCTATAGTTTTTGTTAATTCCAAGGTGCCCTCCACTAGGTCCATTGTGATATTCTTTCAATACTTTCGGGATCATGGACTTCGGTACTATGATCAGCAGACGAGAATGTTTGCCATCTTCGCTTTCCCAGGTACGATGAAGGTATCCATTAACGAGGTTTATGCTGTTCCATTGGGCCCAATATGCTTTTGCAGTTGGACTCTCGCTACTTATTTGTTCCTTTGGTGGTCGTACCCCATTTTCTTTGGCCATTACCAGCTTTGCAAGATCAGGGTCCTCTAGCTGATTGATTCTCATGCGGTGAGGAGTCCAATCATCTTCAGGTTCTATATTCAGTAATCGCACGTCGATTATACCTTCTTTTCCTTCTGATTTGGAGCAATGTTTACATTCCAGTGGACAAGGGCGACGTGATAATGCATCCGCATTTTTGTGGTGAATCCCCTTTCGATGTTCCGTTTCGAAGTCGTAATTCTGTAATCTTTCGATCCATCGTGCAATTTGGCCTTCCGGATTCTTAAACTGTAATAACCATTTTAATGCTGCATGATCAGTCCTCAGCAAGAATCGTTGTCCATACAAATACTTGTGGAAATGTTTTACACATTCCACCACAGCTAGTAGTTCTTTTCGCGTCACACAGTAGTTTTTCTCTGGTTTCCCGAGCACTCTGCTGTAATACCCAATTACTCTTTCTTGTCCGTCGATGAGCTGAGACAGGACACCTCCAATTCCATAAGCGCTCGCATCTGTATCCAGGATGAATTTCTTTCCAGGTATTGGATAAGCCAACATCGGCGCCGTACAAAGTAGTTCCTTAAGCTGGTCAAACGCTTTTTCTTGTTCCAACTGCCATACAAACGGGCGATTCTTCTTTGTTAAATCATGTAAACTTCTAGCCACGTTCGCAAATCCAGGTACGAAACGGCGGTAATACGTGCATAAGCCGAGGAAGCTGCGGTGTTCATGTATGTTGGTGGGTCGAGGCCAATCTTTCACTGCTTTTATTTTTCCTTCCTCGGTGTGAATTCCCTCAGTTGACACTTTATGTCCGAGATATGTGACCTGCTTCTTCCATAATGAACACTTTTTGGGATTCAAGCGTAATCCGGCTGACGCTATTCGCTGAAAGACTTCCTCTAGATTTTTCAGATGATCATCAAAACTTTTTCCCATGATGATAATGTCATCAAGATACACCAAACATGTCTTCCAGTTGAGTCCTTTTAACACATGTTCCATCAGTCGCTCGAACGTTGCAGGCGCATTACATAACCCAAATGGCATCACAGAGAATTCCCATAACCCGTCGCCCATACTGAAAGCGGTCTTTTCACGGTCACATTCATCAATCTCGACTTGCCAATATCCACTTTGTAGATCTAATGTAGAAAACCATTTCGCTCCAGACAAGGTGTCTAATGTATCGTCGATTCTTGGTAGAGGATAACTGTCTTTCTTTGTGACATCATTCAACTTCCTATAATCTACGCAGAAACGGGTGCTACCATCTTTCTTTTTAACTAAGACGATAGGTGAGCTCCATGGACTTATTGAAGGTTCGATTACACCGTTTTTGTGCATGTCTTCAATAATTTTGTTAGCATCCTCACGTTTTGCTAGTGGAACCCTACGCGGAGCTTGTCGGATTGGTTTAGCGTCTCCGGTATTTATGCGATGTTTGACAATGCCGGTTCTTCCTGTGTTTCCTTCGTTTGCAAATATGGATGCGTATTTTTCTAATAGTTTTTCTGCTTTTAATTTTTCATTTCCATGCAGTTCGTTCAGTAAATTATTTAGGAGTGTAGGACTTATCTGCTGTGGCTCAATAGTAGGCTTCTGTTGTGACCGTTCGCATCGTGCTATTGCACTTATATTCTGGCACTGTCCAATTACCGCTCCTTTCTTCAGACTTATAGGCGTGTTGAATTCATTCACTACTCTGACCG
>NC_064305.1:52081276-52156276 GCF_023373825.1 Bactrocera dorsalis
ACACAGAAATTGGCAATCAAAAACTCTAGGAAACATATTACCGCCCCTTGGTTGCTATGTTCCGAATCATTTATCAACTCGCTCTATGTACGAGTATACCCTAAAGACTCAACCACTTATCTATAAACAAGTATTTCTAGAGGCGGCTCCAACCACTGGCAATTTATTTTTATGGATGGTAAATAAATAATAATGGAACATCTTTTGCAGTAGTCCATGAAAATGGTGATCTGATAATAAACAGAATCTTACTATATCAAAAGTCAGCTTACGAGGCACGTAAGCTGTTCTAAACACATTGCAATTCGCCACCAAAAAAACAATAAATTTATTATCTGCACATATAACAAAGCAATACTGCATGGAGTTCATAACCTTAACAACCACTCAGAACAGGAAACGAGCTAGTAGAGAAAGCAGCCAAAGCGGCCTCAACATCTCCCTTTCAGCTATTTATTCCATTCCCAAAAAAACGAATCAGAAGTAAGATATTACAAGACCTTCTTAACAAAGTCCAATACGAATGGAGCAAAGAAATAGATCACTACAGAAACATAAATCCAGATAATCACGCAATAAGGATATCAATCATTACCACAACAGTAATGAAAAAATGTTTTAGAAGACTACGCCTAGGGCACACTCGTCTTACACATCTTCACTTCATGAAGAAGGAGTCACAGCCAACGTGCCATTTTTGCAACGAATCCTCTTTAACGATCACCCATATCCTTAAGGAATGCCAATCCTTAAATCTCCACCGATCCACCGGTGTTCATCAAGATACCATATCCTTATTAAATACCCCAAAACGAAGACAATGTTAAAAATATTTTCAATTACTTTTTGATATTCATAAATTAATAAAAGTTACTTATATATGTATTATGTAATCAAATGTAACCGAAAGCCTTAGTTGGTACAGTTTTTTCACATTTATTGTAATTTAAATTATAATAAATAATAATAATAATAGCAACAAATTAAACAGAACTCTTATCAATTGTTTTAGCACTTGACGGACACAGTTTCGGATAAAAAACCAAACGCTTGAAGTGTTTCACCGCCGTCAAACCCGAGCCTTAAATGTTTTAGGCTAGATTTTCAACATAACCTTTGTATGGGAGGTAAGCGTGGTTATTATCCGATTTCTTCCATTTTTGAACTGTATATGGAAATGCCTGAAGGAAATGACTCTATAGAGTTTGGTTGACATAGCTATAGTAGTTTCCGAGATATGTACAAAAACCACCCCACTTTTCCAAAAAAATTACGTCCAAACATGCCCCTCCCTAATGCGATCTTTGTGCCAAATTTCACTTTAATATCTTTATTTATGGCTTAGTTATGACACTTTATAGATTTTCGGTTTTCGCCATTTTGTGGCCGTGGCAGTGGGCCGAACTTAACCTTCTTATGGAGCCAAGAAATACATGTACCAAGTTTCATCATGATATCTCAATTTTTACTCAAGTTACAGCTTGCACGGACAGACGGACGGACGGACGGACAGACAGATATCCGGATTTCAACTGTACTCGTCACCCTCATCACTTTGGTATATATAACCCTATATCTGACTCTTTTAGTTTTAGGACTTACAAACAACCGTAAACAAAACTATAATACTCTCCTTAGCAGCTTTGTTGCGAGAGTATAAAAACTTACGCTGCAGTTACGCGTTCGGGAACTTGCTTTCAAGTTGATTACACAAACTGCTTGTCAAAATTGATTTAAATTGTCCGCTGTGACATCTTGATAATCGATATAGTCTCAAGACGAATAAAAATTTGTTCCGCTTACGTAGAACCGAATGTCGAGGGAACGTGAGAAACTCCTAAAAATCTTGAACATTTTGCACGAAATTAATAATATAATGGATTGATATACTTATAACGGATTTTCCAATAGGGATGATATGATTACTAAGTGGCATTTCGGTCCTTTTTAATATGACATGATCCGCAATTTTTATACCCTGAATAGGGTATATTAAGTTTATCACGAGGTTTGTAACACCCAGAAGGAAGCATCGGAGACCCTATAAAGTATATATATAAATTATCAGTATGTTGAGCTGATTCGATTTAGCCATGTCCGTCTGTCTGTCTGTCCGTCTGTCTGTATATATACGAACTAGTCCCAGGGTTTTTAAGATATCGTTTTGAAATTTTGCAAACGTCATTTTCTCTTCAAGAAGCTTACAAACTGAACGATCGGAATCAAGTTCTTGTATGAAAAAATTTCACATTTGACAATGTATCTTCCCAAAAGTTGGTACAGGTTATTTTCTAAGATAGTAATGTAATAACGAAGAAATTGTTCAGATCGGCTTACTATAGCTTATAGCTGCTGTATAAACTGAATGATCGGAATCAAATGCTTGCATGGGAAACTTCCTCATTTGACGATATATCTTCACAAAATTTGGTATGAGTTATTGTTCATAGAAATAATGAAATATCGGAAGAAATTGTTCAGTTCGACTCACTATAGCATATAGCTGCCATACAAATCGATCGGTGCAGACTAAGTTAACGTTTCTTGTTTTCATTTTATTCAGTAATATTTACAATTGCACCATGGAAAGATATACGCAAGAACAAAGTTTAGAAATTATTATATTTTATTATCAAAATAATCGATCTCCCATTGCAACTTTTCATGCGCTTTTGTCATTTTATGATTGTAAAAATCGCCTACCTGTGACCGCTATTCATCGAATTGTTGAAAATTTCGGGCGTACATTTTCTTTACATAATGCTCAAGTGACAATGAGAGAAAGAACCGCTCGAAGTTATGGAAATATTGCTGCCGTTCAGGCAAGTGTTGCTGAAGACCCCAATTTGTTGATTCCAAGACGTTCTCAAAAATTGGGACTACTTGAAACTACAACCTGGTGAGAGTGGATTTGGGCTTGCATCCGTACAAAATTGTTCTCACTCACGAAGTCATTGGACCACAGCAAGCGTCGTGAATTTGCTAATTTTGCCTTGGAACCATTTAAAAACGATAATTATTATTTTTTTCTCCGATGGGGCTCTCTTTCATTTGAGTGGTGGAGAAAACTGTTGATTCCGGTGCGAAGAAAACCCACAAATTATTCACATGATTTGATTATTTCATATTTTTCATGATTAAATGATTTTCTGCAGTGGTGGATATGATCCAAATGGCAACTCTACTTCACGATCTATTTACTTTAAGGGAAGTACCCTTTTTATTTAACATATCAATTTGTTGATGCCGCAATATATAATTTCAATAAAGTTCTTAAAGCTAATGTTTAAGTTAGTTATTTTTATAAATTCGAAAAATTTTCAATTACATGATCCGAATTGTTAAAAAGGTAACATTGTGTTAGATTGTTATCTTAGAAAATTGCAATAAACGAAACCATTTTGTGCTACATGAACTGATATAACGGGTGATTTTTTTGAGGTTAGGATTTTCATGCATTAGTATTTGACAGATCACGTGGGATTTCAGACATGGTGTCAAAGAGAAAGATGCTCAGTATGCTTTGACATTTCATCATGAATAGACTTACTAACGAGCAACGCTTGCAAATCATTGAATTTTATTACCAAAATCAGTGTTCGGTTCGAAATGTGTTTCGCGCGCGTGTTTTGTTCAGCGATGAGGCTCATTTCTGGTTGAATGGCTACGTAAATAAGCAAAATTGCCGCATTTGGGGTGAAGAGCAACCAGAAGCCGTTCAAGAACTGCCCATGCATCCCGAAAAATGCACTGTTTGGTGTGGTTTGTACGCTGGTGGAATCATTGGACCGTATTTTTTCAAAGATGCTGTTGGACGCAACGTTACGGTGAATGGCGATCGCTATCGTTCGATGCTAACAAACTTTTTGCTGCCAAAAATGGAAGAACTGAACTTGGTTGACATGTGGTTTCAACAAGATGGCGCTACATGCCACACAGCTCGCGATTCTATGGCCATTTTGAGGGAAAACTTCGGACAACAATTCATCTCAAGAAATGGACCCGTAAGTTGGCCACCAAGATCATGCGATTTAACGCCTTTAGACTATTTTTTGTGGGGCTACGTCAAGTCTAAAGTCTACAGAAATAAGCCAGCAACTATTCCAGCTTTGGAAGACAACATTTCCGAAGAAATTCGGGCTATTCCGGCCGAAATGCTCGAAAAAGTTGCCCAAAATTGGACTTTCCGAATGGACCACCTAAGACGCAGCCGCGGTCAACATTTAAATGAAATTATCTTCAAAAAGTAAATGTCATGAACCAATCTAACGTTTCAAATAAAGAACCGATGAGATTTTGCAAATTTTATGCGTTTTTTTTTAAAAAAAAGTTATCAAGCTCTTAAAAAATCACCCTTTACATACAACATCGTTTTCGTAAACTTCACAAATTTCATTGGTGGCTTGCGTGGTTTCTTCTTTTTTTATTGGTAGCACTGGAGATACGTGACTGCAACGTCATCTATTGACAAAATACGAAAAGATTTTTTCGACTACCCAATACAATGTCTAAACAACAGCATCCAAAATCCTACAAGTGAGGAAGGTTCAACATTTGTTGGCAGAGGTTTTGGTTGAAACGAAGTGACAATTCTTCACTGGCGTAGACACCGCTTACGCGATTATAGCCGAGTCAACAACAGCGCGCCAATCGTTTCTTCTCTTCGCTACGTGGCGCCAATTGGATATTCCAAGCGAGGCCAGGTCCTTCTCCACTTGGTCCTTCCACCGGAGTGGAGGTCTTCCTCTTCCTCTGCTTCCCGCGGCGGGTACTGCGTCGAATGAAAAAGCAAGCACAGCCTCGGAAGTGACAATAAGAACAATTAAAAAAAATGAGAGTTCCCTTCGACAATCAGAAATTTCTGGGTCAGCACTTAAATCAAAAACAACTTTTATAGTCGAAATTCTACTTTGGAGAAAACTGAAAAACATATGATGTTATGGATTGAAGATCTGTAGGATTTACATTTTACAAAAAATACTATCGATGGGAAAATTATCAAAGAAAAAGCACGTAGAATATACAAACGACTTCAGGGAATTAATAAAATTGCTTTCAATGTAAGTCATGGATGGCTGAAAAGACGCGCTTTTCGCAATATAAAATTTCAAGGAAAATTGGCATCAGTAGACGAACATGCGGAAAAAACTATATACAAGTCTACTTATATTCAATTGCTGTTTGTGCCGCCTAATACCACTTCTCTGATTCAGCTTCTCGATCAGGGTATTGTACAAGTAGCAGCGTTAAAAATGAACTATATCAAGTAAATGTTAAGATACATTTTAAATTCAGTGGAAGAAAACAGTTTGATTGTTATGGAAACATGGAAAAAGTTTAATATTTTGGATTGCATTACACATGTTTCTTTTGCCATCCAACAGTTGCGGCAATCAACTTTAAATACTTGTTGGAAAAACATTTTACCAGCTTTCGTTCAAAGGGGAACTTCAGTGGTGCAAAGATCAGAAATTTGTTCTATGGTTAAGTTTTTCAAATAATATAGGTGGCGATGGGTTTGACAACATCCAAACGGTCGCTACAGCATTTGTTGTAGAAAGGGAACAGAGTGGCGAACGCAAGGACTGCAATCTTTAAACGCGTTTTTCTCAGAATTTTGTTTTTCAAACCGGTTTCCACTCTGAAACGAAGAGTTTTGAAGATATTTTGTTCCAATTTGGAGAGAACATTTCTAATTGCTCTTATTGCCTTTTTTAAATCGTCCTGTTTTTCTACGAAAAACTGCCAAATTCGGTACATGTTGTTCAAACCGCCGACATTTTGTCAAATTTAAAAAAAAAAGTTTCCATAGCCCTATAACGACTTTCCTACAGATTAATAATCTTTTTGAAATTTTTGTTTTAGACCAAAATTGCGGCTGCAATCGATGACATCGTACAGGACCTTTTTAGAATTTTAGAATTTATTTAACTATTATACACCCAATAAACAAACATAAAAAAATCTTTTTGTATTCGTCTTGAATGTATTTATTTATTAAAAAAAACTGGACCGGTTAGTTAATTTCAATGTTTAAAAAAAAATCGCGAATACCAGTGATTTTTCAGAGGGTCACTGGGTCACCCTTAAACCAGTCAATAATAAACTTACCCAATTTTTATCAACTAGCTATGAGTAGCTGTACTTTTCTTTCCTAATTTTTTTACTTTTTATTTTTTTGTACTTATGGATTGGATTTAACTGTAAACTAAATTTATTTTATTGTAATAAATATGAATTGATTTGTTTTATTATTACTTAATGGTGGTTAATAAGACTTTTTTGAACGTTTTTTTAAGGAAATATATGATTTTTTTAATTTTACACGATTTTTTCAGATTATGGAATAGATCCCCGAATTTACGTATGAATCATGTATTTTTTACACGTTTTTTATTTACACAGTTTCTTAGGAACGTACCGTATAGAAAAAGATTTTACTGAACATACATATGTACATACACATCAATCAAATCTGCAATAATGTGTTGCCGTGTTATGTTTTAAAATTTAAAACTTTAAGAATACACCCAAGAAATTTGAAAATCACCGCTATGTTATTTAATTGGAAAACACCGTTAATTTCCTTTTTTTGTAAATTTGGTAGTTTGCTTTTGCAGTATCAACTAAAGAGTATTATTTGTAGTTTATTCTGCGAAGTTGTGTCACATTATCTGAAAAAAGTGACTTTCATGAGTTGTGTTATTTAGAATGCGCTAATTTCTATGAAATAATTGTGATTTTCACACCGTTATCGATGCCAAAACTCAAAAATATCTATTTATTTATCTGTTAAACTGGAAAATCATTTATATTTGAGTGAAACGCTTTTAAAGAAGATTTTCAACATTTTGGATGACGATTTCAATGTAAATTTTAATAATTTTTACAAAAAGTGTGTTTTGCTTCTCCTGAATATTTGCCATTTTTCGAGTTGTGACTCTTTCTGAAGTTAGTGTGCGATATATTGCATGTATGCATGAAACTACATTTGGTTTCCTCGAACCTTGTGATAGTTCTTGTCCAGAATTTCACGTTGCTAAATAACTATTTAATTAACAAAGCGATTAACAATCGGAAACCAACACCAGCTGATAAAAATTATTGCTTAAAATTACTTTTATTTATTTATACTATTTTGTTAATGGGGACTATATCTTTCCAATCATGATATTTTACAAGTGGACTCTGATGCTTTGGCTTTTTAGCAAGGAAATTTATGAAATATATTCATTTCTATATATTTTTTAGATGAAGTACAGTGAGATTCCTTACAACGGACATTTCTTATAATCGGACTCTTCCAATAACCGGACAAATTTTATAAGCACAACGTTTTCATTAATATTTTCATACAAAACCAATTCCTATAACCAGACATGAATTCGTTCCAATGACCGCCCACGGATACAATTTTGGTAATATTTCGTTCATTGTATCTCTGATAAGCGGACAAGATTACCTAAAATTTGTCAAGATATTTGTGTGGCACAATTTCTAGTTCCCTTTTTTAATTCTAATTAATTTGTGTAGTTTTGCGATAGTTCTATTGTGGATGTCCGGTTAAGAGAAATTTCGCCGTCACAATGTCATGAACCACAGATTTTGATAAATTTAACATTTGAGTAAACGAATACTTAGTCGAAGGTCTGAGTTCAAAACTTTGCGCACACGAGTCACATTGACGGTGTTTGTCGCAGTCGCAAGTCTCCCAGCGCGATCTTCATCAGCGACCTCTTCCCGGCCCTACAAAAAGGCCTGGTGCCACCGAAACACACCACTTCTTGCTAAAGCAACATCTGGGTAAGCCTGCTTGATCATATCAAACGTCTCTCGCAGATTTACCGAGTTTCACACAGAATTTAATCTCGTACCTCTGCTCTAACGAACGCTTCATTTTCCGCTTGCACCACCAACAGAAGCAAGTCGCACGAAAATGTTTGTCCGGACTCTCCAGGTGCTCGGAGACAACTGACCAGCCGCCTGTTCGTTAGCTAGGGACGCCCTCTACTGGACCCAGTCGTTGCGCGCACGCTCCAAAGTACAGTCGCCGCGGAAGAAAATCAATTCTATTACATTCCGGACAGACCCTGTACATTAGGATGCTTCAAAGTTTTTTTTTGGAATTTTTTTTTAACTCTTATCCCCTCAAATGTTTATTAGTTATTGACAAACAAAAAATCCTCTCTCAAGCCAGGCGGTGCAGCTTAACTCTAAGGGGTTAAAATCACTAATGTTTAATCGTCTAATTGAGATAGTCAAACTTAGTCGCAGAAATTTTTAAATTTTGGAAATTAAACTTTCTGAATATGTGATGGTTATTTTTGAGAAACGAAAATTAGTTGGTGAAATTTTAGTTTGAATTAAAAAAATTCCAATGTTAAATGTATGGGAACCTAAAATTAAAATAGCGACCCTTTAGAGTTAAGCTACTTGAGGGAGGACTTTTTGTTTGTCAATCGCTAACATTTGCGGGGGTAAGAGTTGAAAAAAAAAAATCAAAAATCTATAAAATAAATTTGATGATTAAGAAAATATCTCAAATAATTATGTGACAGTACACCTGTGACCTGTTCTCGCAAAAAGTGAAGACAAAGGTTGTTGTTTGCGAGGGGCATGGGGAAGTAAGCATCAGAAAACGTACATTTTTGAATTGATGGATTACTGTCGTATTTATGTAAATATGCATAAATAATGGAAAATTCAATAAACCTAAACATATGAACATATTATTCTGAAATATAGTAAACTATGCTATTAAAGTAACTGAAATGAGATCTGTTAAGATTCCAATTAATGAAATAAAAGAAAATTTAAGTTTTAGGATTCGAACACAAACGCTCGTTTTGGCGTTGAGCTTAACAATTAAAACATTTCTCCCAAGAATAGCTCTTGCTTTATTGAATCAAAGAATATGACTCAGTTAGTTTACAAAAGTTCTTAATCTTAAATACGAAATCAATAGTAACAAGTAAGGAAGGGCTAAGTTCGGGTGTCACCGAACATTTTATACTCTCGCATGATAAAGTGATAATCGAGATTTCATTATCCGTCATTTACATATTTTTTTATTTTGCTGTAAAATTAATTAGATTAGTAGTTCCTGAGATATGGTTTTTGGTCCATAAGTGGGCGACGCCACGCCCATTTTAAATTTAAAAAAAAAGCCTGGGTGCAGCTTCCTTCTGCCATTTCTTCCGTAAAATTTAGTGTTTCTGACGTTTTTTGTTAGTCGGTTAACGCACTTTTAGTGATTTTCAACATAACCTTTGTATGAGAGGTGGGCGTGGTTATTATCCGATTTCTTCCATTTTTGAACTGTATATGGAAATGCCTGAAGGAAACGACTCTATAGAGTTTGGTTGACATAGCTATAGTAGTTTCCGAGATATGTACAAAAAACTTAGTAGGGGGCGGGGCCGCGCCCACTTTTCCAAAAAAATTACGTCCAAATATGCCCCTCCCTAATGCGATCCTTTGTGCCAAATTTCACTTTAATATCTTTATTTATGGCTTAGTTGTGACACTTTATAGGCTTCCGGTTTTCGCCGTTTTGTGGGCGTGGCAGTTGGCCGATTTTGCCCATCTTCGAACTTAACCTTCTTATAGAGCCAAGAAATACGTGTACCAAATTTCATCATGATATCTCAATTTTTACTCAAGTTACAGCTTGAACGGACAGACGGACGGACGGACAGACAGACATCCGGATTTCAACTCTACTCGTCACCATGATCACTTTGGTATACATATATAACCCTATGTCTCTCTTTTAGTTTTAGGACTTACAAACAACCGTTATGTGAACAAAACTATAATACTCTCCTTAGCAACTTTGTTGCGAGAGTATAACAAGTAAGGAAGAACTAAGTTCGGTTATAACTGAACATTTCATACTCTTGAAAGTTGCTCTAACCACCCTGAGGAATCTGAAGGTACTTCTCTAATTTTGGTCTTGGCAATTTGAAAGAGTATGAAATGTTTTTAAAGTATGTTTTTTTGTATTCTAAAATTAAATTTATTTCTTGTTGTCTTCTTCAAATGGCCTGAAGAATAAGATCATATTTACATATAGCATCACTGATGTTTGACAAATTGATTTCTAAAGTTTGATAAAGCGCTTGGTAGATTCCAAGGACAGTAATATGAAACTTCTTAAAGAGACCCTTCAACAGATTTCTTAAAATAAATTGTATACAAAATTAATTTCAGAAGGCACTTTCAATATCAAGTGGTACTTGAGAGTTGAATTAGTAACAGTTAAACTACTAGAACACATAAGGTCTAAAAATATTTGTACAGAAAAAAGTTATGTGAATATCATATATTTATGTTTAAGGATCTCTCACTAAAAATTGAATTTGTATTGCGTTATTATCTTAGTTTATTACTTCATACTTTTATTTTATAATGTAATCAATATTGCACCAGTATTTGTCAATATTTGTCTAATCAGAAATACAATTCTTGAAATCTCTGCCGTTTGCAAACTGTTATCATGCTTTTGGCAACTGTAGTACTTGTTAAAATAGCGACTATAGAAACAGCTAAGTTTTCATTCGATAACGAGTGCGGAATTAAAGATAGAAGACCTTGTCGTCGTTGTGAAAATCCACTTGTTCATTCCTTTATTATAATGTGGCTGGTGATGGTTAACATGAAGTTCTGAAAGATATGAAAAAGTTTTCGAAATAATCCGTATGGCATAGTAACATAGATGCTGACTGTTGTTCACCAGGCGTAAAAACAACCCTCCCCTGTCGGAGGCACGTTTTACATATATAATGTAAATGAAGCCAACTCATAGTCATTTTTCCTAAATACCAAAATGCATGAAACTTTCAGAGCTGCAGTGTTTTCGTTTATTCGAACGCCATGACCTAGCAAGCGTAGCCGCTGTCTTTTAATTCGCTGAACTATGTCAATATCGTCGTATATCTCACACAGCTCATCGTTCCATCGAATGCGGTATTATATAAAATACATAATCTTCCGCAGAACCTTTCTCTCAAAAACTCGTAACGTCGACTCATCAGATGTTGTCATCGCCCATGCCTCTGCACCATATAGCAGGACGGGAATAATGAGTGACTTATAGAGTTTGGCTTTTGCTCGTCGAGAGAGGACTTTACTTCTCAATTGTCCACTCACTCCGAGGTAGCACCTGTTGGCAAGAGTTATTCTTCGTTGGATTTAGATACCGAGAGTTGAAAGGGAAGCGAAACGCATTTGCATACAGAAAAAGAAAGATGCCGAAATGCGTGAGTACGAAGAGCTTGATAAGCTGGCCGAAAGTGGTAATTCCCGGAAATTCTACAAAAAAATGCGGCGGCTTACAGAAGGTATCATCAGCATCAGCTTCTTTGTAAAACATGGTCGAAGGAAAGTATGCCCAACGATTGGAATTTAAGTGTGCTATGCCCAATCCATAAAAGTGGAGACCCCACAATCTGCGCCAACTACCGTGGGATAAGCATCCTCAACATCGCATATAAGGTTCTATCGCCCACCGTCAACAAACTGATTGGACCTTATCAGTGTGGCTTTAGACCTGGAAGTTCTGCTTTCTCCAGACTGGACAAGGAAGCAAAACAAATGGGTCTGACAGTGAACGAGGGCAAGACGAAATATCTCCTGTCATCAAACAAACGGTCGTCGCGCTCGTGACTTGGCTCTCACGTCACTGTTGACAGTCATAACTTTGAAGTCGTAGATAATTTCGTCTACCTCGGAACCAGCGTAAACACCACCAACAATTCCTGGAAATCGTTTTCGAGAGAAAAGTTCTGCGAAAGATTTATGGTCTTTTGCGCGTTGGCGAATATCGCATTCGATGGAACGATGATCTGTATGAGATATATGACGACATTGACATAGTTCAGCGAATTAAAAGACAGCTGCTACGCTGGCGCCACCTACGGAAAAGAAGAAACGACTGGCGCGCTGTTATTAACTCGGCTATAATTGCGTAAGCGGTGTCTACGTTAATTAAGAAGAAGAAGAAGTTGGCGCAGATTGTGAGGTCTCCCTTTTTGTGTATTTGGCAGAGCACATTTAAATTCCAATTGTTGGGCATGCTTTAGTCCGACCATATTTTACAAAGAAGCTGCTTCATGCTGATATCAGTTCTACGCCACTTTGTTGTTCTTCAAGCGGGTAATTTCTATTCGAACTTCTTCATGATTGGGCAATGGAACAACTGTTCCGAAGTCATCGATTGAGGAATCGTCTTCTCTTGGCGTTATACTTTCGCTGCCATTCACCAGGCAGGAGAAGTGTTCCTTACATAATTTTAGTATGCTCTGGGCATCAAACACTAGATCGCCTATACGTAAAGAGCTTGAAATGCCGTCGCACAGTTCACTTATACCGAGTAGTTGACGAGTGCCCTAACAAGGCAGAACTGCAAGTCGAATAAAATCGTTCTTTGTGTTTGTTGGCGTCCGTTTTTTGCTGTACAGAGGCAGGTGCGTATCTTGGCTGCAACAAGATAGTAGTCCGAGTCAATGTTAGAACCTCGGAACGTCGCACGTGTAAAACACTGGAGACGTGTCTTCTGTCTATCACAACATGATCGATCTGGTCGGTGGCTTTTCGATCCGGAGACAACCAGGATGCTTGGTGGGCTAGACGGGGTAGTGACGCGGGACCCTCAAGCACAGGAGGCCCTCGAACCCATACCAGAAGTCTCATAGAGCTGAACTTTTGGAAATTTCTCCCATTTTCAAAATAAATATGACTATCTTCTTGAGCACAATCTAATATTGTATTGTTTAAATAAATTAGAAAACTAAAACTATAAAAAGAAGAAACCCAGCAACAACAACGCCAAGAAAGAGAATATAGTAAACAATAGTTGTCAAAAATTGATAGTGACTTAAATAATGTTATAACTCCAGTGTCAATCATGTGAATGCAGATGATGTTTGCATGACACACGAAAAAGCGGAGGGTTTGGAGAAACTACAGACCTACTTGTATTAATTTTTCGAAAATGTGTACGACAAAACTTCTTATGACTTGGAAAACTTCACGAACAAAATATCAAGCGTCAGCGAAAAACGTCAAATTCTTGATATTGGGCCTTTGCAGCCTTCAGGACCATATCTAACAGGCTTCAACCAGAACAATAGGTATTTTTCTAAATCGTACCACATTTCGTGTTCTAAATATGAGCGAGTAAATCGCTTTTGGTTGTATTATTCCAAAATACAAGACGTTGCCTTTTGTCAACCCCGCTAGTTATTTGCTTCACAAAGGAATAATGTTTGGGCTGTGTATGAATTTTGGAAAAATACGATACTAATACTGTCGACAAGGAACTTGAAAGGGAAACTTGCAAAGAAGCACTATTCTGGAAAATGGTCTTCAAAGGTTATTCGACATCAAACTTACCCTAGCAATCTGTTATTTGGCTTTGAGAGGACATCAAGAAGACCTAAATCAAAAAGGGTACCACGGAAATTGTCTGTCCTTTTAGAGCATGTCGCCCGATATGATCATATTTTGCGGCAAATTCATGCACAGTGTATTAAACAACATCAAAGCGGCCAAAACTTTACAAAAATTCGACCTTCAATTTGGGTGAGGCAAGTAAGTTTTAGCAGAGACCAAAGCAAAGTTGAAAATTTATAGAAATGATATTGAATTATTCAAGTGCAAAGCCAGTGAAACTGCAAGTAAAATGGGTATTGATACCCATGTTCAAGAAAAAGGCAAAGAAAAGTTAAAAAAAAAAAACATTTTAATGATTTAGCTGCTGATCGCTTTTCCAAACCGAGAAAAAATATTTAAAATTGATATCTTCAATAATTGCACAGACACAGTAATATCTTAATCGTTTTATTGGTACAAGTGCAGTCTGTCATATATTCGGTTTTCAACACTAACATTTTTTCCAAAGAAAATATTCAGATATAATAGGCCCTATTTTGTTACTTCAATTTATTAATTTTACTCGACTAACTCAACCATGGACTGTTCACAAAATAAGTATGTAAGGAAATACATACGCTAAAATGCGACCTTGCGGAAATATTTACAGCAATGTTATTATTCTTTACAATTCCTCTCATTTCTGCTGCAGCTGAAAGATAATTTAGCAAATTAAAAATAATAGAAAAATATTTTAGAAATAATATGGGCCAAACTACGAGTATACTCCGCCATTTATCGCTAATAGCAATTGGAAACAAAACCGCATCAAGCCTGAATACAAACGAAGTCCTTAATACTTTTATGAAAACTAAAGCTAAGAAAAAAGTTTAAATGTAATTTTTATGTATCAACTGACTAAGATAGGCCCGACCTTTATATTATAAACCTTTAATTTATTTTGTTACTGATTAATATTTTTATTACCTGCCCCACAGTCAGTGGCGGATCCAGAGACGATTTTTGGGGGTGGGGGGAAATTGAATTTATCCTTCGATTTGGGTTTCAAATTTATTATTGCGAGAGAAATACAGTGCAAATTATGAAACAAAAATTATCAATTCCAATTTTTAGGTAAACAAAGTGGTTATAATCGACAAGTCAACCATATGCATGCATTACATAGTGGCTCATTTTATTAAAAATTCGAACAGAAAAATCCTTTTACATTTCGTGTTTCATAACGCAAAACGATGACTGCCAAGTTTTGCGAATCTTCCGATGACTTCTTCGGCGGTGATTTCGATGTCTTGATGTGTATGAAGCAACGCTAATCCAACTAGTCTTTCTTGAAGCATGGTTGTCCTGAGCCATGTTTTGATGCGGCGAAGATAAGAGAAAGAACGTTCAGAGTTCGGGAAGTGTACAGAATACTCGGAGATAGGTGTGGATTGTTGGGAATTTTCTTAATGTTTCCAGTGCTGAAGTTGGAATTTCACTGCCTTCAATTTTTTGTTGCTGCTGCCAGTGACATTGCCAGTAGCTTAATTCTCCTTTGAATTTAAATTTTGTACGCTTTTTTCATCACCCAGAAAATTCCCGAATCTTTCTATCAAGCATCCGATTAGATCATCGATCTCGTTTTCTTTTAAAAGACTTGCTTTTTCTGGGAGCAATACACTCAATTGGTAACCATCCAAAACTTCTTGTGAAAAACGAGCTTCCAAATCTTCTTTGATGGTATCCAGCAGAGGTATGTAGACAGAGACCCTGTAGTAATCTTCGCAGGTTTTCACGTCGTAATTTTCGCGTTTCGTTTGTCGAGCACATGTTCTCGATTTCGCTTCGTCAACATCGAGTTTCACCGCCATTTTCTTGGCTTCTGAATAAATCAATCGGAATATTTCATCAACTTTTTCCCTCTTTTTTTCCAACGTGGCAAGCAACGTCCCAATCATTTTTGATGCCTTCGCCAAAAAAAATTTGAAGAACTACGCTGAGCGAATGGGTGAGCGATAGAATGTCGCTGAGACAGAAGCGCCTGACGATAAATTCGAACTTGAACAAAGCCGATATGAGAATTGTTGCTTTGCCTGCTGTTTCTCTGTTCTTCCACTCACTGATTTTTGACAGAGCTTCGATGATCAACGGTAACTTCGCATCAAATTGAAGGACAGCATCGTCCCTCTCTACCCATCTTGTTTCACACAACTGAACAATTTTTTCACCAAGTATCTTTGCTAATACAGTCACACGTTTTGGAAATGAGTGCTTGAAGAATTTGTCGACTTCTCGTATGGTTTTCGATTAATCGTAGTTTCACTGACTTTGAAATATTGTTGTTGAGTTTGTACGAGAAACACGGAGTCATGACAGCATTTTTTGCTTCTTTCCGAATTTCGTTGACTGCTCCGATATCTGACAGCATGACCGCACATCCATCAGTCCCTATCGAAGTGCATTTCCTCATTCGGAGATTCATTTTTTTCATGTTTCCAAGAACAATCCCCCCAATGGCAGAACCACTTAGAGACAATGCTTCATCGGTTCGGTCATTTTTTCCAGCAGTCCTGTAAGCCATTAATCCATCTTCATCCTCGCTTTTTTCTGATTCTGTGCCCACCGCGATAGTATTCTTCGAAAGTTGACCGAATGCGTCCAAAAAAGATACAAAGTCTTCTCGTATGCATGCTTCGCCAGAAGAAAAATCGACGTACTTATCTGAATGCAACGCTAATCTGTAACGAGAAACATTATTCTTCTGTAAATTTCTGTTTAGTTTCTTGGGAACAACCACTATTCGATAGTTCAGACAATAGGCATCAATCGTTATATTTTTACGGAAATTCTACTTCTATGTAATAATTGGCAGGATGAAAGTATTACCTGAGCTTTCCCCGACAGATCTGGAGATTCATCGAAAACAATCATGTAAAACTCAGCACGAGCCGCCCGTTGCAAAATTTTGTCCAGTATCTCTTCGCTGCGGCATTCAATTAGTTGGTTCTGAATCGTTTTACTGGTATAGGTCGCTCTTGAAGATGTGCTCCCAAGGTGATGCTCCAGAGTTGTGTCACCTGAATCGATTCTGAATCTCAGCAAAGCTCTAAAATTCCCTTCGTTTTGCACGGGCGTTTTATTTTTTCGAATATCTCCGACATCTCTATGCCCAAGAAGTGGGATGTTCTGCTTTTCGCAAAAAATGACCGTTTTCACAATGGGAATGAGTCGTTTGCGAAAGATGTTTTTCGTCGAGAAGATTACGGACGCTTCGTTGTGGATTTTGATAGTCTCTCACGAAGTCCTTCCCCGTTGTCATTGCATTCTTATGGTACATATTTTGTGAATGAATTTCTAACACACTCTTGATCCCAACCAAATTTTTGAAATCAGTCAACGGCTGCGTGACAAGAAGCCCAAGCGGAGTATTTCCCCGCTAACCTCCTTGATTTCGAGGCGTAAACCATGGACAATATTTGTCAATCGACGCTAGGTGACACCACGAACTACGAAAAACACATAGACGCGATGCGGTTGTGACTATCGAACGCCCCATTAATTCGATATCTCTGCGGGCATATGTATATGTCTCATACTGTACTCAAGACTTCGACTTTTCTCAATTCAGAATTTAGTACTTCCGCTGTGAGTCGCCCAGAAAAGTGTTAAATAAGTTTAGACAGGTCATTTAATGCAATTTATGATAGTATCTTGTTGTGATTTCCATAGTGTATTTGGTGAGAAGAGTGTCACTATTGTATTTTAATTTTTTTATTGCAGAGAATATTTTTCTAGTAAACAAGTGAAATTTTCAGGTTTTGCGGTTGCAAGGGGGGAGGGGGAAATTTCCCTAATTTACCCAATCAAAAGGGGGGCTGAGGCTGATTGAAATTTTTCATTGGATCACTTTTTACGTGGAGGGTCCCAAACCCAGCGCAAAACCCTGTGAAGGGGATGTTTCGCCTTCTCATTTTAGCTACTTTAAACGAATATTCCTTGGCTACCCAGAGAATATTTGCCTATACGTAAAATAATCATTTCTGGCCACTCCCATGTGAATGGCAATCAGAGAACATTCCACACTTGCGTGAACTTCACGTGACTCCATCCCCTATCCTTAGAGTGATTCAGTTTTATTAAAAACACAAGTCTACGAGTGGTACAGTGCCTTTTTTTCTGAGCATGAAACGCGTTCTAGCTCGACTCGTCCCGATAAAGCTAAATTCTTTTCAAAAAGAGTACGAGTGTAAAGTCAAAAACGCAATGAATACTATCGATCAATCACCATATGCAACAGTTTTGCCTGCGTGTGTTTTCTTTTGTCCCCCAAATTGAAATTGCCACTCCGTGCAAGGCGTTTTCAGTCGTTCCAGAAGATAAAAAACAATTCGCTGAAACAGCTAAAGGCCATCACAAAAAATGTTTCGAGGACTGGAAAAATCGTTGGCATAACTGTATTACATTCTGGTGGGGATCACTTTGGAGGCGACAAAATATATATTGATGAATGATGAAGTAAATATTTGGGGTTTTATTTATAATTTCCGAGTACTGTTTTGTTACAATGTACAAGGGGATTTCCAAGGTAAACAGGACTTTTTCAAACTAGCGCCCCCTGGTGGCGCCATCTATATGTTGACTGGTGCGTTAGAATCTGCCATCTTTATTGATTGTCCAGTGAAATTTCATGACATTTCAGTGATTGGAAGTGAAGTTATTGCGTTTTAAGTGCCAGTCTGTTTGTGTTATCGGTGCGAAAATGAGCTTCGAACAAAGAGCCAACATTAAATTTTGTTTTGAAATTGGTAAAACTTTTACCGAAACGTTTCAATTGATGAAACAAATTTATGGCGTGATTGCCTATCCCGTAGCAGAGTGCATGAGTGGTTTCAACGTTTTCAGAGAGGTCGTGAGGACATAAATGACGATCAACATCTGGGTCGATCCGTGATCACCGGAAATTCCATCGAAACTGTGCGTGAATTCATTAAAAATCAGCCGAAATCATTTTGAAAGTCATGGAAATGGAATTAAACGTCTCCAAAACATCGAATTATTGCATTTCGACCGAATATTTAGGCTTACGAAAAGGTGTGTGGACGGTTTGTTCCACACAAATTGACGATGACCAAAATTTGCTCAGAATGCAACATTCGTTTCGACGCTTGTGACCGTTTATTTGACGAAAAATCACATTTTAACCATTAACCACTCCCTGCATTGACCTGATATGGCACCGCGCGACTTTTTCCTTTTCGGAAAAATGCATTTGCCCATGAAAGGAAAGCGTTATGCTTGCATGGGCATACTGGCGGCCATACCGGCCAACGAGCTAAAACACTCGTTCGACATGCTTTTGGAACGCTGTATTGAAGCAGAGGGAGACTATTTTGAATAAAATATATTGATTTTGCCGAAAAATTAATAAATTTCTTGATATTCAGAAAAGAAACTAATGCATTTGATCTTGAATAATCATATCACAAATAACTGGTGATACTGAACATTGCTTTAAATCGCCAATGAAATTTATTTTATTACTTTAAAAATTTCGTGTATTGTGAGGATTCGACGCGTATATTAGTATCATTTTGTTCTTACATTATAGTTTTTTTACTGGAGACTATTTTACGATTTATCTACTAAAATTACTCTAATGAACAAGTTCAATTGATCATAAATCATCACCTACTTATACTATTACTACATACTATTCAACCAACTGCATTTATAATCTTCCACTCAAATAACTAGTATATTGAATGTGTTAAAAGAAAACGCAAAATAGTGTCAGGCGTTCAAATATATAATATTTGTTAGCCGTTAAAATAATATTACCATAAATATTATAAATATAGTTATTTTTCAGATATAAAATATAAATTTATGTTTAATAGATTATAATTAAGAAAAACTGATTTTTGTATGTATTTATCCAAACATTGGCCCGAAATGGTTCTATCGTTTTTTTGGTTGCCTTGTTCTTGCAACTGTTGTCTCTCAGGGATCCTGTTAAGCATATTCGTTCGAATAGAATTTTTTTTCGATTTGGGAACGCAGCAGAAGGGTGAGAAAAAAATATTTACGCTTAAGGTTTTATTTTTTGTAGGTCCGCACTTATTATGGGCCACACTAATAATGCGCCATTTCTCTTTCTCCATTATTTCTAAATACATACCTTCTTTACTAAGTTTTTAATTAAATGTTAAATAGTATTTCCTGTGAACTCAATTCCCTTCTGACGATTTCCGTTTCCTCTCAGCAAGTGCGCATGTCCAAAGTGCACATCCAATCGCACAAGTAAGTAATTTGAGTGAATTAAATTGAGTGAAATTTTAAACCCTCGGAATTTGGAATGTGAGTAGTAGTGAATATATCTGTATAGTACTAAATTATATTGTAAAGTTAAAATAATATGTTATGAACATAAAATTAAAAGCAAGTAAGGAAGATCTAAGTTCGTTTGTAATCAAACATTTTAAACTCTCGCAATTTGCAGGGGCTGAAGACGGTGATGACAAAACTTTATATTAAACAATTTTGCAAATGAATTTCGTATTCGTTATTCGACGAAGAGAATAAATAAATAGATCATATTTGGTGTCATAATAACTAAAAATATAAATCATATGCTCACATTGTCTGTTTAATAAATTTTGTTTTTTTTTTTGCCGAGATAATTGTACAAGATTCACATATGAACATTAATCTAACTAACACATATCGCTATATTCATTATATACGAGTACGTAATAGTGCCTTGGGAAGGTTCGTATGTACATTATCAATGTTTATACTCTGACCAGGGTATATTAAGTTTGTCACAAAGTTTGTAACACCCAGAAAGAATCGTCGGAGACCCTATAAAGTATGTGTTTAAATGATCAGTATGTTGAGCTGAGTCGATTTGGCCATGTCCGTCTGTCTGTATATATAAGAACTAGTCCCTCAGTTTTTAAGATATCGTTTTGAAATTTTGCAAACGTCATTTTCACTTCAAGAAGCTGTTCATTTGTCGGAACTGTACAAACTAAACGATCGGAATAAAGAGCTTGTATGGAAAACATTCACATTTGAAGATATATCTTCACGAAATTTGGTATGAGTTATTGTTCATAGAAATAATGTAATATCGGAAGAAATTGTTCAGATCGGCTCACTATAGCATATAGATGCCATACAAACCGAACGATCGGAATCAAGGGCTTGTATGGAAAATTTTCGGATTTGATGTGGTATCTTCACGAAATTTGACATGGATTACTGCTAGGTAATAATATAATCTTCGAAAAAATTGTTCAGATCGGATTACTATAGCATATAGCTTCCATACAAACTGAATGATTGAAATCAAATGCTTGCATGGAAAACTTCCTCATATAGCTTCCGTAGATTTACTTAAACACATAGTTAATAAAAGAAATGCACCTGTGAAGATTATATTAGCTTCTGTGCAGCCGAAGTTAACGTTTTTTCTTGTTTTTACTAACCATCGACGTAAAGCTAGTAGAAATATTTTCGGTTAAATTTATATCAACCAAAGAGGCGCTGCCAGCGCGATTTCCAAGCATTGAAGGCGTCACAGAAGGCATTCTCCGTAATAGCCCTGAGAGCCGTGGTGCATGCTGCTTGGATCCCCTTTCATCGGCCTTTTCAGGCACGGAAATATGAAACGTCGAAAGAGGGGAGAGGCACCTTTGGGATCTTATACGTTCTAAAACCATCTCAGTTTTATTAGGGTTCACGGCTATGCCGCTTTTATTTGTCTAAGTCCTCAACACCTTTGTTTAGCTTGCAGACGGCATTTAGGAAATTTCCTTTTAACATAAGCACAACATCGTAACGACTTCTTTTAGTATGTCGTTAACCACTTAGATCCAAAGCAGCGGGGAAAGTATTCCACCTTGCGGAGTTCCCTTATTAACCTTTAGGGATTTCTTTGCACTGCCCCAACCCGCTACGACCGAGGACTCCAACCACCGTCGCCGGTCGTATATCGTTGAAAGCCCCATCGATGTCGAGAACTGTGTCTACAGCAAATTCCTTGTACCTAAGGGGTCCCTCCAGGCATGACATTATATCGTGCAAAGCAGTGTTGACCGACCTTTAGGTAGATTTGAACATTAACCGTTTTCAGTCTGTATGATGAAGTGTTAGAGAACTTCTAGCAAGTTAGCTGATATAGCTCCAATAGTTTGTGATATACAAATATGAAGCACACAAAGTTTACGCTCACTTGGTAAAATTGTTTATACCACATGCTCCTCAAATTAAGGACCAAGGATGAATGAAGTTAAGGAAATTAATTCGGTTCCTTGCACTGATCACTTCCATATACAAGTATGTATGTACTTCTTCTTAATTGGCGTAGACACCGCTTACACGATTATAGCCGAGTTAACAACCGCGCGCCAGTCGTTTCTTCTTTTCGCTACGTGGCGCCAATTGGATATTCCAAGCGAAGCCAGGTCCTTCTCCACTTGGTCCTTCCAACGGAGTGGAGGTCTTCCTCTTCCTCTGCTTCCCCCGGCGGGTACTGCGTCGAATACTTTCAGAGCTGGAGTGTTTTCATCCATCCGTCAACATGACCTAGCCAGCGTAGCCGCTGAACTATGTCAATGTCGTCGTATATCTCGTACAGCTCATCGTTCCATCGAATGCGATATTCGCCGTGGCCAACGCGCAAAGGACCATAAATCTTTCGCAGAACTTTTCTCTCGAAAACTCGCAACGTCGACTCATCCGTTGTTGACATCGTCCAAGCCTCTGCACCATATAGCAGGACGGGAATTATGAGCGACTTATAGAGTTTGGTTTTTGTTAGTCGAGAGAGGACTTTGCTTCTCAATTGCCTACTCAGTCCGAAGTAGCACCTGTTATTATGTATGTACATAAGTATGTATATGCCGATCAACTGAATATGTTCACATAATTTTCCTTGCATTTACATGAATTGTTCATACATATGGAACACAAGCGTTTAATAATTCAATGGAATTATACCTGTGTATCAATCGGAAATATAATATACTTTGTATATTTTATTTTCTTAATTTTTAAGGAAACAGAGCAGAATACAGCAAAAATGTGAAAGACGGTGTGAAACATGCGATCACTGCGTCAGATAGGTTGCATATTGTTTGGATTGCGTCCAATTCTCATATCTCAGCACCCAAAATCAAAGGAATTTGTGGTGTTAAAATCAGTTTGTCAACTGTGAAACTTGTGATATTGTTGTGATATTGCTTAAACTAAAAAAACACCATTATATGATACACGGAAAGCTTCACGACTGCAATTTTCAGGCAAGCACATGAGCCAGACAAAGAAATGAAACAACTGTAAATTTAACCCTGGTCGAGACCAACGGTCTGATACTCGTACACTTAGTCGAGACCAATGGTGCTTGGCTAGGCCCCTATGTGTTTACATACAATTGTATGGAAACACGTGTTGTATTTACGCTCATATATGTACAATATAGATACATTTTTGAAATTTCTTACCTCTCGATTTGATTGAAATCAAATTGACTGCCTTGTTCACGCTTGGAGTGGCAATAGCGTTCACAAAAAATGTAACATTTTGAGAAAAATTACATATTTCTTAACCTTCAAAAAGGCTCTAGCGGCTAAAGTATTTGACCTAGATAAACATACAAACCAATTTGGACATGTAACGAACATGAAAACAGATAAATCAACCGTGCGAAGTGATAGAAACATACCAAAGTTCATATATTTTCATACAAAATATATGGGGTCTGGCCAAGCACCATTGGTCTCGACTAAGGTGTAATATTATAATATCCTTTTTTCGTCCTTTTCGATAGAATTTTTTTTTCTCAATTCTATAGATAATAAAATTCTAGGAAGCTACCTGGGAGCGCAAGTCGTTTGCTACACTCTAAATATATTTAAGTAACATATAAAAGCAAAATATGCCTGGCCAGACCCGTTGGTCTTGACGAGGGTTATTTTAGACGGCCCATATGGGTACAACTATTACTATCACGATCTACGAAAAGAAGAGCACTTCCTGAACCGTGGTAGGGAGATCTGAAGGGTGATCCATTTCAAGGTTTCCCACTTTTTTAAAGAAAAAACACAAAAAGTTCAAATTGGTAATGGGGAATGTTTCTTATCATTCAAAAGAACATTCTTTGGCATTTATTTTTCGACTAGTTACTTATATGATCAAAATATTGGTCGTGGCTACGTTTCAGATGGTTTATCCGTTAAGTAAAATTTTCGATGACAGCTCGCCAAGGGAGCAGAGGAAGAGGAAGACCTGGCTGCATTTGGTATCTTGAATTGGCGCCAAATTGAGAAAAGAAGAAACGACTGATCCGCTGTTGTTAACTCGATTTCATTAAAGAAGAAAGGTGAACTATTTGTAGATGTTGTTCAGACGTAAGTCTTTCCATGATAAAATGGCAAACAATACTGAACAAAAATAACATAACAGCTTGCCACGACTCACGCATGATCTGTCAAAAAGGCTATTGAAATACCGACGAGCTGAACTAAATCTGAATTGAAAGCTTTGCTGAAAATATTCATTTTCTAGAATGTTGGAAAAGGCCTTTGGTCATAATTGCTTGTCGCGAGCTGTTTATGATCGTGTTAATGTCTGTAAAGCAATACTTTCCGACTAACAGGGTGTCAATAAACGTATTATTACTGATGAGTCTTGAATCAAAGATTACGATCCGGAAACAGACGATAAATTGGCCAAATATCGCGGCAAAAGTGAGCCAAACTCCGGTGTTGTGAACTCCGAACCAAGCCAAGCTGTCAATAAATGTGTTACTATTTGTTATGCGTCATTTCCGCGAAGCTATCCGTAAAAAGAGGCCGGAGAAGGACGAAGAGACCAAAGATGCCTTCTATGAGCGCTTTGAGCGCACCTATGATAGCTGCCCCCGCCACGATATCAAAATCGTGCTTGGTGACTTTAACGCCAGGGTGGGCAAAGAAGGTATCTTTGGCACTACGGTCGGTAAATTCAGCCTCCACGACGAAACATCCCCAAATGGGTTGAGGCTGATCGACTTCGCCGGGACCCGAAAATATGGCTATCTGTAGTACTAGATGCCAGCATAAGAATATTCATTAAGCTACTTGGCTGTCTCCGGATCAAAAAACCACCAACCAGATCGATCATGTTGTGATAGACGAAACACAGTGTTCTAGACGTGCGTACGCTCCGAGTTGCTAACATCGACTCGGACCACTATCTTGTTGCAGCCAAGATTCGCACCCGTCTCTGTGCAGCAAAAAACGCACGTCAACAAACACAAGGAAGGTTCGACGTCGAGAAGCTGCAATCACAACAGACAGCCGAACGATTTTCTACTCGGCTTGCACTCCTACTCTCTGAGAGCACTCGTCAACAACTCGGTATAAGGGAACTATGGGACGGCATTTCAAACTCCTTACGTACAGCTGCTACCGAAACCATTGGTTTTCGGAAAATGCAAAAGAATAGCTGGTACGACGAGGAGTGCCGCATCGCAGCGGAGAGAAAACAGGCTGCCTACCTCGCAACGTTACGAGCGACCACAACACGTGCGGGAAGGGATAGATACCGAGAGTTGAAGAGGGAAGCGAAACACATTTGCATACAGAAAAAAAAAGATGCCGAAATGCGTGAGTACGAAGAGATTGATAAGCGGGCCGACAGGGGTAACGCTCGAAAATTCTGCGAAAAAATGCGGCGACTAACAGAAGGTTTCAAGACCGGAGCATACTCTTGTAGAACCCCCAAAGGTGATCTAGTGACCGATGCCCAGAGCATACTAAACTTATGGAGGGAACACTTCTCCAGCCTGCTGAATGGCAGTGAAAGTACAACGCCAGGAGAAGGCGAACCCGATTCCCCATCGATGACGATGGAGCAGACGTTCCATTGCTTGACCATGAAGAAGTTCGAATAGCAATTACCCAACTGAAGAACAACAAGGAGCTATTCAAACACGGCGGCAAAAGCATGCCCAACGATTGGAATTTTAGTGTGCTATGCCCAATCCATAAAAAAGGAAACCCCACAATCTGCGCCAACTACCGTGGAATAAGCCTCCTCAACATCGCATATAAGGTTCTATCGAGCGTATTGTGTGAAAGAATAAAGCCCACCGTCAACAAACTGATTGGACCTTATCAGTGTGGCTTTAGACCTGGCAAATCAACAACCGACCAGATATTCACCATGCGCCAAATCTTGGAAAAGACCAGTGAAAGGAGAATCGACAAACATCACCGCTTCGTCGATTTCAAAGCTGCTTTCGACAGCACGAAATGGAGCTGTCTTTATGCCACGATGTTCGAATTTGGTATCCCCGCAAAACTATTACGACTATGTAATCTGACGTTGAGCAATACCAAAAGCTCCGTCAGGATCAGGAATGACTTCTCCGAGCCGTTCGACACCAAACGAGGTTTCAGACATGGCGACTCCCTATCGTGCGAACTTAATCAGCAGGTACAATATTTTATAAGAGTCTACAGCTGCTGGCGTATGTCGATGATATTGATATCATCGGCCTCAACACCCGCGTCGTTAGTTCTACTTTCTCCAGACAGGACAAGGAAGCAAAGCAAATGGGTTTGGCAGTGAACAAGGGCAAGACGAAATATTTCCTGTCATAAAATAAACGGTCGTCGCACTCGCGACTTGGCTCTCACGTCACTGTTGACGGTCATAACTTTGAAGCCGTAGATAATTTCGTCTATCTTGAAACCACTGTAAACACCACCAACAATGTCAGCCTGGAAATCCAACACCGGATAACTCTTGCCAACAGGTGCTACTTCGGACTGAGTAGGCAATTAAGAAGTAAAGTCCTCTTTCGACGAACAAAAACCAAATTCTATAAGACAACAACTGATGAGTCGACGTTGTGAGTTTTCGAGAGAAAAATTCTGCGAAAGATTTATGGTCCTTTCCGCGTTGGCCACGGTGAATATCGTATTCGATGGTACGATGAGCTGTATGAGATATACAACGACATTGTCAGTTCAACAACCACGCCTACTTCCTATATAACACAATTTAAAAACCCTTCTGAATCTTTCATTTTCCAATATAAACATCGAGAAGTAATTAATATAACAAGATAAAAATTTGCACGAATGGTGCCTTTGAAATATGGCACTTTAAGACCAAAAATTGCTCAAATCGAGTCGAAAGTGCTAAAGCCTTTAAGTACCGAATAGGTGACTTTTTATCACAAATATCGATCAATGTCTGAGTTACTCGTATATAATTGAAATTCAAGGATAATCCTTTCCTGACAATGGTATATCTGTGTGTCAAAAATAGGTTGAATCGGGTCATAGTACCCTTATCCCCATATAACTAATACAAAGATTTTGGAACATTCGGGGGACTTCATACTACATACATATGTCTATTGGTGAATATGTGAGTTATCTCAATGAAAATGGGAGAGCATGTTATATTCATAACAGTGTATTGTTGTGCTGAAAATGAATAACTTTACTCTATTTGATTGGTGATTGTGTGTGAGGTGTACCTTAATGAAACCCTGGTAACAGTTTATTGGTCTGTGGCATGTTAATTGTATCCCGTAAAAGGATTTCCTTCTCTTCACCTGTTTACCATAAACCGTTCAAGCCGTTCAAAATGTGTGATATTGTAATGTACCTAAATGGACAAGTTTTCTTAAAAATTATGTAACAAGAGTATAAAATATTCGGATCGGATTCCGAACTTAGCCCTTGCTTACTTGTTATAAATATTTATAAATACACACTTTCTACCAATCTGTATTTTTTCTCGAATCACTTATCGCTAAATTACCTAACTATGATAATTATTTTGCCATATACACAACACTTGAGCTTATCTAATGTTAACATTCGCTATGCTGACACACATGTTAAGTATGTATGTATGAGTGAATTGTCGTGCACAGAACTTTTTGTCAACTTAAATTGTTGATGGCTTTCTTATCATTTAACATATGTACTGAGAAATGCAAATTGAGTGAAGTCCACGTTTTAGTGAGGCGCGTTCGAGCACTTCGAGAGAGCACTTGAGTTCTGCTCAATGTCGCTTGGGTGGTGGAATGGAAACTATGTAGTAAACATATACAACCATTTCGTGCCTAACTTTACTATCAGCGCGGTAATCAGACATCCCTTGTTCTAATGGGGAATGCCAACTGCTGGGCCAAAGCTTATCACCCAGCCCGGCACTGCTTTATTTCTGTGAGGTTGAATTGGTTTGTTTACTTCACAAAAATTTTAGTATCAAACTCGGCGCATTGGTAGAACATCGCATCGGTAGTTTTTCTGAAATCAAATTGTGTGTTTTAAAGCTTTTTGACTTGTTTCGAAATATTTCGTTGCCATTTGACGCAAACCGCTACCTTTTCATTTTCATTTAAACAGTTATGTAAGTATTAGCAACTTTGCATATAGAATATTTTACGGACGGGTAAGTAGTATTGACATATGTATTTTGAAGTTTTTACGAGGATGAGTTGTTTGAAATGTTTACTTAAGTGCTACAAAGTGGCAAATTGTGTATGACAAAAGTGACAAATCATCATTCTCCAATCAGCGATAATATTTTGAAATATATAATAACTGAAATCATTAAAATGCTTACGTATCTCAGTTCGCAGCTGATAAATTCAAAATATAAGTGCATAAACACACATTTCAAAGTTCGTGGAAATAAGCAATTTAACGGTATTGATTTACTGATATATAACTCACTGATATTATTGGTATGTAAATGCAAACGTAGATATTGTTTATCTATAAGAATTTATTTAATTTGCGACAAAAACCGAAAAATCCACTGATCAATTGTAAACTTCAAAATCAGCTGTTTGACCTGCACTTTTCTTGACCCCTATTTTCTTAATTAATTTGTTGGTATTGATTCGCCCAAATATAAACGAATTTTTCGCTGTCAACTTTTCAATTAGGTGGCGATCGATGCTAAATGGAATTATTTTTTTCAGCAGAAGCTTTAACTTCTTACCTGTGTGAAATCTCAATTTGCGCTCTCAACTTCTTTTACTTTGCTGAGTATTTTGAATACTGTCTGATCACCAATTAATTGCTAATTGTCCTCAAAGTGTATTGAAGGGAAACTATTCCATCGGGTCGGTCTACAAGTAAAACAACTCAATTAAATTAAGAATTAAAGAAAGTATAAATAATTTGAACAAATAGTGCCGCTATTACGGTTTGCACCTCGGTTCAGTTGCCTTAATGTTGAGGCAGTTCATCTTCAGAACAATCAAACTCCTTTTGATTTTACGATTTACAACAAAGTTCAGTTGAAATTGCCAACCTAAAAAAATTAAGAATTGACAGATAGTTGCGTTGCTAAAACCGAAAATGATAGTAAACATTTTCTAAAACGTAGAATTTTTTGTGTTCAAATAGTGAAGGGATGTACATACATATGTGATAAAAAATTTTGGAACTCAATTCGTAATCAGGATACCTCCAATACCTCACAAGACCTCTTAGAAACCAGTCGAAAATTTTTCCTTCAGATTTGTTGAGTAGTGTATTTCACAGTGTAAGCTGCAAACTTTTAAACGAAAAATTAATTCGATTCAGTTATTGCTCTTGAAAAGGTGAATAAATAATAAAATTGAAAAATGTTATAATTTATATTGAAAGAACACTCGCCAAATATGTGGGAGAATCAAGAGTACCTTCAAGGTGTGTTTATAAAAATTTTGTCGACGGTAGTTATCAATATTGCTGGCGAAATGTTTTTACGTTGGACTAGTGCAACCTAAAATGTCTATAGCTGCTAAGGAACCAAATGACTGAAGAAGAGCAAAAGCCTAATTTTTTTCAAAAAGTGCATTTCCACGAATTTTGCAAGATTTTCTACCATGCCGAACTGGGGTTTGCAGTAGCAAGGGGACATGCGGGCTAAACATTTCTTTAAAATGGCCGTGGCCGCCGCCCTCCAATAGGTTTAATGTACTTATCTATAAACCGCATCACTAAAGTTACAATAACCGAATTCGTTGAAGATAAATTCTATAAAAACACATACTTTTGTTAAAAACTACGAAAAGCGTGATAATCAAATCAATAGCGCCAGGGTCATAAAATTTTACACCCATGATGATACAAGGGAGCATAATAGGACTACTTTCTATATAACACAATTTTAAATTCCATATGATTATTTAAATCTCCAGTACACAAATCAAGCACCAATGAATATAAGTATGTATATAAATAAAAGTTCGCAAAAATTGTACTTTTGAGGTATGGTTTGGTCTAAAAATTGTCAAAATCAGATCATTACTCTGAAAGCCCCCACATACTGAATACGGGGACCACAGTACGTATGGCTCTTTTTGCCGTATATATCGGTTACATCTTGTTATAAAGAACTTCAAGTAATAACTTGACTTAGCCTCCATATAACTGATATTTGGGTTTGCGTCCTTTCAAGTACAATACATTCCATACAATGTTTTAGGTTGGTCCAAATGTGTGGTTTTTAATGAAATAAAATAGATAGGAGGTTTTCTTTAATGTTATAAAAATATATTAATAGTTTGGCGCTCAATAAAAATCAAACTGGCCTTAGTTCAAACCTCATATTCCTTACCAATATAATGAATTCCGATCCTTTGGTTGATGTTTTCCACATCAACTCTAGAAATATTGCCACTTCGGTTGAGTTTATGTATGTCACAAACATACCTATAATATCATTTGAGAATGATTTAAGTATAATTTTCGCTGATGAGAAGTAAAATGTGGTAATAAAACTGCCAAAAGTGAGTTTATAACCTTCCAAATAAACTAGTATGATACCGAATTTGATTGTAGTCTACAAGTATTCATGATTTTGTCGAACAATGAGCTATTACGCTACATTTTTATAGGCTTATAACATTTTGCTACCGAGTATAATAGTTTTGTTCACTTAACGGACACCGATAAGTATTATGGTGGTATTCAATATTTGTGAACGCATCCCCAAATATTTTATTTTGGACACTTGTTCTTTTTATTATGAAAGAAATTAGACTAAACTTTTACGGAGTCATGAGTGTTGAGCACATCGCAGGCAAAGTGGTATTGAGCAATTTGGAAACCGCTAACAACCAACGCGACCACAACAAATATTCAACCGCATACACTCATTTGCTAGTATGTCCAAGTCTGGCGATATACTGTCCGAACTACAAGTCATTTCAGTATGATTGTTTATTTTTATTGGTTGGGGGAAATTATGTATAGAGCAAGAATAGGTAGTGACTAAAATATCGAAAGCTTGTTTTTTTGGTTTTTGGATTGAGAGAATACTGGCAATGCTTCGAGAAGAGTGTTTGCATATATTCCAAAGTATTGACCCTTGCGGAGACAATACTTTACCTGCCTTGTGAACCATTATTCATAAGATGGTGTGCCTTTGGTTTTTCCCAAGTCTTAAAGCCTTTTTGAGCAGCTGAAGGAACTTTTAATTTTGTACCATTCGTCTGACTTTAATAGCAACATGTGTATCAAATTTCATCAATATTAAAATATATAAACATACATACGCTAGCATTTAAACATATCAAGTGTTAGTTTTCAATTAATTTGTCGATTTAATCATGCACTTCAAATTCCATGTCCTTATATAGATTCAATCAATGCTCTTTTATTTATTAATTCTTTTTCACTCCGTCTTCCTCATCAATCTGCTACATTTCGATCAGCCGTGCACGTGATTGCTGACCACATTGTACTCTCCCATACACACACGCATACACGTGCAATAGTCAACAAAAAAAAAGACAACAACAAGTATTAAAGCCCCTAAGACAACTGTGGCATTCATTTTACCGGTGATTCGACAGCCTCAGCTGAAACAATTTTGCTATTACTTGGACCAAAGTTTCTATCATTTTCTTAAAGGTACATAGTGTGCCAAAACTGATAAATGTGTGACTTTTCATCTCTTTTTAACACATCGGTATTTGGAAGGAAGTTAACAATATATCTATACTGTTCGCTTATGCTTTTCGTTGGAATATCGCTGACCATAAATCTATTATAGCTGAAAATCGTCTGTTATAACTGTACATTTTTCACAAATAAGTGTTTTTCGATTTATATAATTTTGATTTTTTTTTATAAATATAAAACTTTTGATTAAAATAAGTACATAGATTTAAGAAAACAATGCATCAAAAATATATATTTTGAAATAAAATTGTACCTAATTTCATGCTGACTCCTCTCAACAACCCTGCGTGCATAATTCTTCAATTCATGAATATTTCACAACTGAAAAATGCCTCAATAAAAAATAAAATTAACTAAAAATATTATAATTTAATCAAACCTGTCATCTCACATAGCCAATATAGGTAATGGTGAACCCATCAGAAGTTTCCTGTAGGGGCTCGACTGACGCAAATATTTTTATTTTCAAATAAGTATACATTCGTACATACTGACTTGTTCGTACTTACATATAGTACATAATTAAATTACATAATCGTGTCCTAGTAGGGAAATTAATAAATTCTTCTTTCTAATCCAGAAACATTTTCCTATAAAAAATTTTTTTTTGAATAAAAATATTACTCGATATGGAATCTTAGCCTATACTCACATCCTCTACGGCATACATATAGTCTAATAAAAGTAGATAGCTAAGATAAGATTAGATTTAGTTTTGAGGCTTTTAGGGCGTCTGACATGGATACAAATTATGTATAGAACGGTTTCTAATGAGTTATATTGGTCGGCTAATGTTTTTGCTCTAAAAATTTTATCAACATATTTTTTGAACCGGTATGAAATTTATGGGTTTCTAACTGATAAAAACAGTTGACTAACTATTTGAGCAAAGAAAAATGTATTTCTACTAGTTGTAAAGTAATCTAAAACTAGTTAATTTTACTGCGGCATATGTATGTATATACATACGTACATACCAGACATATGTATGTAATACCGTCATTCGAAGTGCCCAATCCTGGATTACAATGTTATTCCAATTATTTCGCTTGGATTAATATTGTATCGAATAAAGCAGATTGATCCTTTGGAATGTGAGCTGCCAAGTGTTGAAGCTTTGTATGGGCATGTGTACATAGTATGTATGTATGTATGAATGTGGTTGAGTGATTTTATTTACTCGTACATACGGTACCATATACATACATACATACATACGTATGTGAAAATAAATGGTTGCTTGTACACTTTCTCCACGGTTGGTTGCTTCCAACATACTATATGTATGTATGTATGTATATGTATTTGATTTTGTGTGTTTGTAAGTTCATGGTCATTCACAGAAATAATCAGGGTCAACGGGATAGAAGAAGCAGTTAACTCTATTTGGATAAGCCTAATGAGTATATGTATGTATGTATATATTAAATTTTCATTACATTGACAACCAGTCTTTATATTGTATGTACCTACATATGTACGTATGTATGTACATATGTATATCACCAAAATGACATAAATCTCTGAGGATAACATTTGCTTGAAAAAATAGTTGAAGGTAATGAAAATAATAGTAACTAAGGCAAGTAGTATACTGGTGAGCAAAATATTGTTTATAACTATTACTGAGGAGAATACTTTCTAGCTTATTCGTTATCCTAGATGAAAGATATGTTTTCCAAGCACTTACTATTACAAATAGAGGAATTAAAAACCTAAAACTAATACAAAGCAGCAAAAGACGCCAAATACTCGTATTGTAAAGTAGACACCACAATCCGAAAAATATGCAAAATACTAAATATACATACATAAATTTCACCATATGATTTTTTTTCTTTTCTTTCTTTTATCACCAAATTTCTTACATCAATTGATATTTCATTTCGCGGAGCCATTAAAGCTATTGAAGGGCTTAAACCACAACTAAATTCAATAAATATCAAACAATAAACATATTGAAATAAAAGAAAAAGGCTAACGTTACCTTACTGTTAATATAACAATGTATAAAGTATGAGATTTGAACTGTATGTAGACTTTTGTCAAAGCAATTTTTGAGTTTTTCTTCTATAAATTTGTTGTTTGATGTTAAATAATGTTTTTTTTTAGTTAAGTGTTATTATAATAAATATTAGAATAAAACTGTATAAATACATATGTATAAAAACTTTTTGTACTCTCATATCAATGGAAATAGGGGGTGTATGTAGACTTTTGTCCGCCACTGTATATATATTTTTTAATTTTTCTAAACGTATGTATGTTTTTTAAATAGGGATGTTTACCATATGTTATGACTAATCTTCTTTTCAACACACTCACGAATGACTGTGATTATAGAGTTATAAAAACAATTCACATTTACTTCGAAGAACCGACTAATAATTTGGGTCCGAGCTTCAACTTAGCACTTGTACGCAAAGTATTAAACACTGTATTCCCTGATATATGTGTGTATGCATATGAAGCTCAGAGCGTTTAAATAAAATATCGTGTTACGAATACTCTTTACGATACATACGAGGTGTGTTCCAAAGTAAACAGGACTTTTTGAATCTAGCGCCCTTTCGTGACGCCATCTATATGTCGAGTGGTGCGTAAAAATTTGCTATCTTTATTAATTGTCCATGACATTTCATCGAGTGGAAGTGAAGTTATTGCGTTTTAAGTGTCAGTATGTTTGTGTTATCGGTGCGAAAATGAGCTTCGAACAAAGAGCCAACATTAAATTTTGTTTTAAAATTGGTAAAACTTTTATCGAAACGTTCCAATTGATGAAACAAGTTTATGGTCTAACCCGTAGCAGAGTGCACGAGTGGTTTCAACGTTTTCAAAGTGGTCGTGAGGACATACTTATGTACATATATGACGATCAACATGTAGGCCAATCAAAATCCGTGATCACCGGAACTTCTATCAAAACTGTGCGTGAATTCATCAAAAGTCAGCCGAAATCATCATTGAAATTCATGAAAATGGAATTGAACATCTCCAAAACATCGATTTATCGCATTTTGACCGAACATTTGGGATTACGAAAGGTGTTTGCACAGTTTGTTCCGCAAAAATTGACTGACGACCAAAAATTGCTCAGAATCCAACATTCGAAGGACGATTATTTGACGAAAATCACATTTTGACCATTTACCACTACCCGTATTCACCTGATATGGCACCGTGCGACCTTTTCCTTTTCGGAAAAATGCATTTGCCCATGAAAGGAAAGCGATATACTTGCACCGGCATACTGGCGGCCATACCGGCCAACGAGCTAAAACACTCGTTCGACATGCTTTTGGACCGTGCAAAAAGTTGTATTGAAGCAGCAGGAGACTATTTTGAATTAAATATGTCGAAAAAACCATTTGTTCTGTTTTTTTTTTTAGTTCTGTTTACTTTGGAAATCACCATGTATGGAATGCTAATTAGACTGAAAGATAATGCAAACGAGAGGTAACTGTTCCATAATGTACAGTTTAACAAATGAAGGTAATGCAGATGCTTTAATTACCTGATATGATATCTCAAAAAAATATATTATTTAGTAAGCGATTAGTAAAATATCAAAAAACAGTTCCATTTGATTATCGCGCTCATTTATATTTGAACGCTCTAAATAGTTTTGGAAAGTTACTTTTTAAAAGTCTAATTTATACATATCGCTTCAAGAATTCAGATTAAATCTGCCCTCTTGACAAAGAAATTTCATATATTTATGTATGTACGAGTATATCTCAAGTTGAATACTTTCAAGATAGAATGCTGATACCTCAGCCGCTATCTTTTATTTTTGGATATTCTAGATCGGTTTTACTATTGTGAATGGTTAAAGATAAACAGATGAAAGTACACATTTCTTTTTTTTATTTTAAAAACACTTGACTTAAAATCAATTATAGTGTAGTTGAAAATTGAATTTATAGAAAACAAAAATAAGTGGTTACAGGAACGTTTTTTGGAGCGAAAAAATAATTTCTTAACTAAGAAAGAAATATTTTTACGACACATGCGTTTGAAGAAATGTTAGCGCAGGGTTGCACCACAAGTGCTTCCCGTTTGTTTGAGGATCTGGTATAGTTGTGCGATTCGCTAAATTGGAAACAGCTATTATCTGTTGGTACTATGGGATCGAGGAACTAAGGAAAATTAAATCATAAAATGTTAGACAAGAAAAAAGAGAAATGGTAAATGAAAGATTCTTGAACAAAACAAAGGAAAAAATAAAATTTAGAAGATTGCTATAATATAGGTTTGTATGTATTAAGAAGAGATATATATACATACTTATATTCTCAACAAGTCAGCAAGAGCTAAGTTCAATTGTAGCCAAAGATTTAAATTATCGCAACTCAAGGAGTTGGACCTTCAGATATTTGGGTATACGCTCACTCTAAGATTTTTGACCAACAGATGTTCCTTTATACATTGATCCCCTGAACTAAACTACGGTATTGTATCTTAATTTGGAACTTAGTTACGAATCTTTATAAGTTTTCGTTTGCTGGCATTTTGTGAGCATGGCAGTGGGTCGACTAAACTAATCTGCAATACCAAAACCGTGCCAAGTAACAGTAGTTTCATCAAGATATAGCAATTTTTACCCAAGTTATCTCTTGCAGAAATAGACGGACACGGACAGAATTCACTCGGAATTCAGCTCGTCTTGTCATTCCGATCATTTTTATTTGTACATAAAACTTTATATCTATCTCGATTAGTTTTAGGTGATACAAACAACCGTTAGGTAGCAAGAGTGCAGAAATACATAGCTGTATTAGTAGTCCATCAATCTTGATACATACAGTTGTTTTACTCTACATACATATGTACATATGTATTCCTTTTACGAATACTTCGGCCGAACTTCTTTACCGATTTGTGGTGCCAAATTTTAAGCCGGCTACAACTAGAAGCGCCTGGTGGAAATTGACATAGCCGGAAAAAGATATATGTATATTGTATGTATTTATTTCGAAATTTTCAGAATCTGGCAAGAAACAAATATTATTGGATTGAGGTTCATGCCGTACTAAATAGTTGTAAAATTACCTATAACGGCCTATACATACATACATACTTATGTATATTCTGATTTACAATTTATAATTGTGAATATATACTACATACATATATGTATGTATGTATGCATGTAAATGTATATGTTTGTGTGTAATTTACCAAAGTGAGAATACGATATAAAACTCATTGGCGTGTATATATTATATAAATGTATAAACAAATTATAAATTAAATTTTTTTTCCTTCCAGATCAGTAAAATAATTTTACTGCATGACAACTTTCACTTTCTAAAAGGAAGTATTTGCTAAGAAATTCTTCAACTGAATTATTTAACTAGTTATGTATATGTATGAATATACTTATGTATGAAAACACCAAATTTGTTTACAATATTTTTTATAGTTATTGTGTCTCGATTTTATTATATTTATTTACTTATATACATACTACATGCTTAATTATTCTTGGCAAAAAAAGAAACGCGTTTTTTGATATACATATGTGCATATATACCTATCAGAGAGCTGCATTGGGTATGTTCGAAGCTGTTCGATCACCCTCATTAAAAATCGAGCACGAGCGAGCACCACACTCGGCAGCAATGGGTTCGATCGAGTGGCACACCCGGCAGCTGCTTTCTGAGTGTTCGAGTCTGTTTGATCATACTCTCTTCAAAACGATCACAAGCGAGTGTCCACACTCGACACCCGCAGCTAACCCGAAATGTGTTCAACTATTGCCACGGATACTCGGACAGAACACGGGTGTAGAAGAAATGTATCACATTTTTCTGAGCAAAAATATGAGAAATTATTAATGTTGTATACACTTTAACAGTCAATATTATTGAAATACAGCATTTAAACTATATGTATGCATGTATCAAAGGAATGACGCATTTTAAAATTAAAAATATATTTGCATAACCATAACATAAGACCAGACAAGCTGTAACTGCCATTCGCAATTTTGCAACCAATAAAATCTTCTTTTTTCGGCCATTATTTTCAATAAATATCATGTAATACGTATCATATAACATTCTTAACACTCACAAAGCAAATTAATCAACTGTACTGACGATTACACATAAACAAAAAATGCTTTGCACACTCGAGCCTAAACTCGGACACTCGAATATATTGATCCGCAAAACACCCGAACCCAAACAAACACGTATGAACGACACTCGAGTGTTGTGATCAACACGTTCGTCTGCGCACAGTCGCTAACAAGCAATCCTTCTGCTCGTTCAAAGAAAGCAATACAAGCCGGTTTCGGGTAATTGTTCGAGTGTGCACGGAAATTGTGTATCCGTTGCAGATCTCTGATACCTATGCATGTAGTAAGTAAGCATGACTTATGTTAGTATGTACATATATTCGTAAATAAATGTAATTGCTGGAGAGTGTAATATAAGGAATAATACATACATATACATACATATGTCTGTATTTGTATGTTATACCTCTTCCTACCATTACAATTCAGTTTCCAGAATATCACTATGTAATTTATCTTTAATGTATATTTATACCCTGAATAGGGTATGTTAAGTTTGCCCCGAAGTTAGTAACACCCAGAAGAAACGATAATCAGCATGACGAATTTATTCGATATAGTAATGTCCCTCTGTCTGTATAATCGAACTAGTCCCTCAGTTTTTGGGATATTGAATTGTAATTTTGCACCTTTTCTCCCCAAGAAGCTGATAATTTCGGAACCACCGATATCCGACCACTATATGGTTTAGCTGACACACAAATTGAACGATCGAGAGCATGTTCTTGTATAACAAACTTTGACAAGTTTGACGACACATACTCACAATATTTGGCACGAATTATTTTTTATAGCAGCGGCTCAATTCCCGATAACATTGCTCAGATCGAACCACTATAGCAATAGCGGCATATTAAATGATCGATCAAAATCAAGTTCCTATATAAAATCGTTTGTATTTGTGAAGGGTATAATAGCTCCGGTGCAAGAGAGTTAACGCTTTTTATTAGCTTTTTAAGTACTAATAAAATTTCTAGAAAAATCTGATAAATTATGGAAAGTTTTGGTATCTTGAATTAATATTTCATTAGTTTTACTTATCTCTCTTTAGATTCTGAAATTGAAGTCAACGGTTTTCGTTCGGAAAGATAGATACTTTTTATTTAATGAAATTAATAAAAACAATTAAAAGTTAAAAATAGCTGTCTTCGATTCGCCAAACCTTACTTTTAGAGATTCGTGCACTTGTGGTGCAGGTTTTCCCTAACATGTCCTCAAACGCATGCGCCATAACACTATTTCTTTCTTAGTGGAGAAATTCTTTTTTCGTGTTAAAAAACATTGTTGTAACCATTTATTTTGGTTTTCTATAAATAATTATAAATGATTGTAAGTCTTATTTTTTAGGAAATTTCAATCGTTATTTAAAACATTCACAATAATAAAATTTTGCAAAAAAAACTTGTATGCATTGAAGATAGCAGCTATACCCCTTTAATGAGATATCCGCATACCCACTTGCTTGAATTCAACTCGATAACTTTGTTTTCACATATAATTTTTTTGACAGGAGAGCAGAGAATTGACCAATAAAAGACAGCAAATATACATGAATCGAAATTTAAATCTTTCTATCTTGAGTGAAGTAAAGAGTTAGAAATAATATGGATGAACCGTTAAACCGACATTTATTTTCAAGGATTGGTTGACATTTTTACAATTTCCTTTAACTAACTGCAATATTTTATATAACTTCTAGCACATTGTTGATTTATTTCAAAGAACGGACACTCTCAATATTTTTGCAAAAGGGCTTAATTCACTATTCATCCATTTTCCAAAAACCAAAAATTTTCCAAATTCTTGTTACATTTACTGGTGAAGATAAACTACAGAGAAGTACGATAGTGTTAAATCTGTCCGAGCACAGATTCGCCATTGAAGCCAGTTTTATTTGCCCATGCAGTTGTGGAAAGAAAAATGGGTTTTGTAAAAAAAGCTACTTGGATTGCAAAACGTTGCCTTTGAAATCTGTTATGATAAAATAAAGTTTAAGACGATTCCTTTCGTTTCGTTTTGCAGATATTATACTTCGTTTTTTCCAGCCACAAAAAACTGTCTCTGCCAAAATAACATCCGGTTGAGAACCATTATTTCATTTACCCAATTATTAAATACTTATCATCGTGCGATGGACCTACCTTGAAACGACTTCTTGTTTTTCTTTGTCTTTCCAGTTACTTTATGTGTGTGCTTTAGTATTCGCTAACAAAACTTTTTTCGTAAGCATGTTCAATCCCCTTTTCCTATTATGAGAATGCGAAACTTTCGCTCAAAGTTTTCGAATAAACTTTGCGTTTTCGACAAGCCGAAGAAAGAATAAAAGAGGGAGCATCTTTCTTCTTTTGCCATTAGGCTAATGACTTTATGTCTGTATGTATGTTCATACGTATCAATTAGAACTGAAAAATTTAAGAGATTGCATTCAAATGTACATACATACTTATGTATGTATATAGACACATATGTATATACATACATATGTATGTATATGGTATATAGAAAACTATTTGGATGCGAATTTCCGTTTAAAAGGCTTACTTTCCACTCTTACTATTTAAGTAATATTGTAATGAGCGAATGTTCCCGCAAAAAATTGTCAATTTACAGAGAAATACGCTCTTTGTAATACCTGGGCTCATCAGATAAGCATCAGCAAAGTCATTACAAAATCGCATAATGAAATATTGGCAAGAAAGCAATAACGCCTAGAATATAAAAAGTAATGAGCGTAATAATGCTGGGCGAAAGTAAGAGTAAGATATTGGCATTTTGCATATACATATGGTACACACCGTGACACAACATTATCACCACTACAGTTAATTAATTAAAATACGTGTTTTTTTTTTTGTTTTAAGTCAAATTGATTTTAATCTTAGTATTTAGTAGGACCTCCACTATTTTCCAACAAAGCAGTAATCTTTGAGGAATGCTGTTTTCTAAATTGTAAAGAGTATCTATTCTGACTCTATTCCATGCTCTCAAAAATCCATTCTTCCTCTGCTCTACACTGCTGCATAGCTTTTTATTTACATAGACCCATCTGACAAGAAGCTCCTAAAGGTTCTTAATGGAATTTAGATCTAGGGAGGAAGCATTCTCTTTACACCAAGCCCTAGCTTCCCTGCTTGCATGAACAGTGGCGTTGTCCTCCTGGAAAAGCCATCTTCCTTCCCGTTTTTTCTTGTAGAAAGTTTTTTGAAAGACACCCATCTACTCTTCATTGCTCTTAATGTCGATAGAAAAACCAGTGGAAGTGTACCTTTACAAGAAAAATTATCCCACACCATAAGGCTGATGCCACCGAAATTTTAGAGAAATATCATAGTTCCTTCCGTAAGTCCATCCAGTTGTATTGGAACCCATCTGAACCATCTTCGTTAAATTTGTAAGATATGTATGTAAGTATTTTCCTCGAGGCATATTCGGTTTTCTTGTTTTTATAACACTTCACTTAAACTCGCTTTTCAAACTAAGCAACAATTTCAGCATTCCTTTCAATTAAACAGCCAAAAACTCAATGCCCAGCTGGTGGTAACACTGTTGTGTAAAAATCAAAAAATTCTAAAAAAAAGAGATATTAAGAATGTAAAGCAAATACTGTTTTTCGTTGCTAATTGTGGCGCCACTCATTTTGCAGAACCTTATCTTACCTTGTAACCAGACGTTCTGAACTCTTGGCTGATGATTATAACCTCGTAACTCGATTTGTACATTAAATATTTAAGTAGTTGCCTAGTAACAACAATAACTTACTTGAAATCGACTTTAGCGGTTTTCCTGTAAGCACAGGTGCGTATGCAAATATATTAATATGTGTAAGTACATGTATGTATGGACATAAGTACATATGTATATACATACATGAGACCTCGTAGAAGCAGTCTACCGTGGCAAAAGAAAAACATCAGATGCGCAATCTGACAGCATTTTTTGCGTTTATTCCGCACATCCGTCTTTGCCTTTTGTGTGAAAATTTGCATAGCATTTTGTTGTTGGTAGAGAAGGCACGCTTGCCACCGGTGCACCGTTGGAATGAGTTGGTTGGCTGTAAAAAATCAATCTGTCAACATGTTTACAAAATACTTCCTTTTCGAAATTATAAACATCGTAATGGTCCTCCTCCAGCCTCTTTTTAAGCCTTTGTTGTTTTTGCTGGCTGCTCGTCTCGTTGCTGTCGGTTTATTTGATGATGACAGTTTATTTCTCTGGTACGAGGGCAAAATGCAATTGCTACGTAGTAAAATACAGTATGCTCTCATGGTAGAACTAGCATTTAATGGACCACTCCAGTCTGTAAATATAAAGTGGCAACAGAAAACAAGTAACAAATATCAAAGATGAGATATTCCGAAGATAATTTATTTACAAATGCTAACTTTTCGGTTGTTAGAATCGCACGAAGGGGAAACGACCGCGAATTGCCTTCTCTGTTTTCGAACATAATATGCATTCACTTGTTGATAGAACATTAGGTACACGGATCAAAACACTGTGGGGTATTTCTTACATTTAAATGCAAGAATGTTTGCCTGAGTGTTCAAGCCACTGGCAACAGATTTTCACAATAATGTTTCGAATAGGAGAAAAGCCATTTAAATTGAATTGCAGATGGGGCAAAGCGTACTGGAGGTAAAAAATTACTTTATAGGAGTTCGTTTATACTTTTTCTGCGTTCGATCTTTAAACGAGCCCCATAACAAAGATGAGGTCTTACATACATACATACATATATATATATGTATATGTGGTTAAATTGAATTTTAAAATAGCCGGCTTTTTATTACTTAAGGGTTTGAATTTGTGGATTCACTTTCAATATGAATTTCGTTTTTTTTTTAATTATGAGTGATCACACTTGGCAGTGGCTACAATATATACAAATAAGGACGAAAACGTTGTTGCTGGTAAAAGAATGCAAGCGATTAATTTAATTTTGAAAATGATTAATACAAATATTTTTCAATCAAAAAAATAATCAGTGTTCAAAATCTAAATCGAAAATCAAATGGAAAAAGTTAAACTAATGGGAAGCTGTAGTGTTCATAGGCCGACTTAGACATATCGAAAAGCAAAATTATCTATGTAGTTCTACTAATAATTTAGTTGTTAAGTACAAATGAAGGTACCTTGAAACAAACCATCTGATCAAATTGGACCCAGACTTACCTATTTAAGCTATGCATGAAAACCAACCTTTTCAATGCTACACTAACAAAATAGACACATTATTACTGGTGACGACATGTGCATTTGTAAACTTGACGTCAAAACTGTCCAAACAAAATGAGAAAAAAAATCGAAAAAATTCGTTGAAGGCACTGAAGGTCATTCCAGCATAGGCTTACAAATGTAAGAGAAATTGAACTAAGTCTTAGCATGCATTGGCTTAGACGACAATAAAGACTAGTATACAAATATGTACGTCACAATTTATTCATTTTTTGTCAGTCCAGTCTAGCTAAGCCAAATCGATATTTTGTATAGTGTTTTCGAACTCACTACTATTTTATACAAAAAAACTTGATTTATAAGACTTTGACTTTGATTTTAGCTAAAATTATACATATATAAAATTATAATACAATTCAATTCAAATATATTTAGAATTTCGTAAGCTGTAATACGTATCACAGTCTGCTAAAAATTTAAGACAGCATTCAACATGAAACAATTTTGTTGCTATTTCATTGCTTTGATGAACAAATGGCAAGAATGGAATTTGCGATAAAAATTTATCTCATACCTACATACATTATATTGGGCTTGTAACTGCAAAAGCAAAACGTAGTGCTCGTAACACCTACATACTTCTCATACACAAATAAATTAAATAAAGGGGGACTTGTAATATTTACTAAATGTGACACGATTATGTCGGTCTGAGGCAATACCATGAGCAGTATCAATTTCAAGTACAACAATAACACCAGACTCAGTGTGTTGACTATCATGCCCTCCGCACAAAGTGCACAAACAATCGACTACAAACTTCCTTCCCGGCAATCTGGTGCAATTTTGTTGGCGGCAACAAGCAACAATAAACTTGAGTTGGCTAATCTGTGAGTAGAAGAGATGCTAAAACTAACAAAGGCGATGAATTCACCCTAGACTAGCACATATGTACATATGTATGTATGGATTGTGTATGCATTCATATATACTTATATATGTATGTATGTATGGACGAGTATAAATAAGCACTAACAATATTCGGAAATTTTGAACAGGCAATGACGATTTCAATTTAAGTTATCTGAAAGAGCAATAATATTGCACGCACATCAACGTAAAAAGGTTTTCTGATTTTGTATATTATGTGTGAAAACCGATATAAAGTTTTGACTACATCTGACTGGACTTAAGCGGTTATATTGTCTCACTATGAAAATACTCACGGCGATGTATCCACACAAAGAACTTTCAAGTATAATCTTTTAACTAAATTAATAACGAGAAACCGCATCATGTACTGTCAAGCAGCTTAATGTTGTTTTTTATACTTGTAATTCACATTAAAATGAGTCAGACTAAGCCTCAATTATACTACTTGTTTAACTTACCTATAAATTTAATTCCACTTTATCATGCCCTGAACAGGGTAGTATAAGTTTGTTAAGGTTTTTTTCCAGAAGAAAATGTCGGAGGCACTGTATATATATATTGGGTTGTCAAAAAAGTCTTGCTGATCTTGATTTTTTTTTATTGAAATCGAAATGATTTTTTGATGACTCATGCGCAGCTCTTGACCGATGCTACGGCTGCTACTATGCCGGTCTCTTTCGACCAATTCAGCGATTTTATCGCAATTTTCGACGACAGGCCTTCCGGAGCGTGGCGCGTCTTCGACCACCTCTACACCAGAACGAAAACGTTGAAACCATCGTTGTGCGGTGGAAATGGAAACTGTATTGTGTACATAAACTGCACAAATTTTATTGGCGGCTTGAGATGCATTTTTGCCTTTATCGTAGTAGTCCTGTAAAATATGCCGTATTTTCTCTTTATTTTGCTCCATGTTTGCGACGCTATAACTCACGAACGACTTGAAAGAAACGACAATCAATCAAACACTAACACGTGAAATAAGCTTTCCAAAAAGGTATAGCATGACCCGATGCGACGAATAAAATTAGAACCACGCGCTTTCAGCGCCAACTAGCGAAAATACCGCAAGACAGATCAGAGTAACAGGTTGAGCCAGTTTAGCCATATTCAGTATATACGTGAACTAGTCGTTCAGTTTTTGAGAAATGGATCTGAAATTTTGGACATAAATTATTTATCACTAAGCCTTTTTTATTTCTCGGAACAGCCAAGACCGGACCACTATACGATACAACTGTCATACAAACTGATCGATCAAAATCGAGAAAAAGATATTTATAAAACCTCTCTTTTTTTGTGAAGAACCCGTAATTTGTCTTTCAGAGTATTGTAGAGTATGATAGTTTCGGTGGAGCCGTAATTAGACTTTAAGATTATTTTAGAGTATTATAGTTTCGGTGGAGCCGTAGTTAACGTTTTTTTTTGTTTTTATCCCAAATAAAAAAAATATACATATGTATGTACCTATATTTCGGTATACGTGTATATGACAGCTCATATAACATAATATGTACATATATATTTGCATCAGAGACTTTCGGCTTGTACATATGTACATATGTATATAGTACGGATGAAGTCGGATTTAGTGAATAAATGTAGCTACCATACACACATATGTATGTACTCATACATTCGCATATACTGCCAGTGGTTAATTCTTTTCGAAACTGAAACCGATCGATGTTATTATATAAGGGTGATTGCGTATTTGGATTGTATTTTATCCAAAGTATAAGCCTGCAAGTTTACACTTTGCTTAACGAAAATGACAGAGATTGGGTGCAGGGCCTTGTTGTAGGTTATTATGAGGATATTTGGAAGGCGAGTACATGTGGTAATAAAGTTTCTTGGCGTAGAATCTGCAAAGTAGAATCTGCAAGCAAAGCAATTTATATACTTTATATTTAAAACTTGAAATACTTTACATTTAAAAACTGAACTATAATATTATTAAGACCTTCTTCAAAAAAGCTACGCTACATTTCATCATACAGTGAACCATTCCGAATATATTTAAGCATGAAGTTTCAAATGAACAATATAACGATTTGTACTTAATTTTATTTATTTAAATTTTTTTTGGAAAGTTACAGAAATAAGAAAAAAATTGTTCCCATGTAATTTATATGGCAAATGGAAAGTTAGGAAGCGGCATCCCTTAAAGGGGGAAGGTGGGTTTCAGAGGTTCGAAAAATGAGTATGATTACAGCAGATCAATGATACAAAATTGATATTTTAAATCTACCAAACCCCTTATAGTTAGACCAAAAACTAAGATGAATCCTATTGGAAACGAAAAATTATTTTTCTCGATTTTTGGCAAAACTACGAGTCCTATAAAAAATTTTTATGGCAATATTTTAGGTAAAGAAAAATTTTGCATGAAGTCTTTTACGAATTTAAATTGTTTGAGTTTTTTTTTTTATCTAAACCATCTTTTCCATCAGTTCCATCGCAAAACGATAGAAAGGGGAGATTTTGATGCTATTCCTCTTGTATTCAAAGTTTATTTTCATTATATTTGTTGAAACTTAAAAGCTTGTAAGTATGGTTTGCATATGTAGATGGTGATTTACATATTTAACTTCAATATATAGTATGTAAGTGAGAGAATGTTGAGATCTTTAAAAGAGTTCATGAACGTTCACAAATTTTCCACATGACACTTTACAATTAAAGCCAGGCAAAGCCTTCCATTGCTAGCCCTACAAATATCGCAGCTTCGATATCCGAGAATTTCTGCATTGTGCTGCCTTAACTGCTGCTTCCGTATGGGGCCTACGTGTTATCACATACGCAAGCGTTTGCTTCACTCGTGTATCCACACACTGACACTTTTATGTATGCGTGTGTGTGCACACACAGTTTTCACTTCACTAACTTTAAAGCGCATACGGTGCACTGCAGCCGGTGCCTGTGTGGACGGACAGTACGGAAGAGCGGAAATTCCAATTTAGCCATTGGCGATAGCAAATTCAACTATAACAATAGCAAAAACCACTAAGGCAACAATGGCAGCAGCTGCTATTTTGGTTTTGTTGACACTTTTGTTGTTGTTGTTGTTGTTGTTGTGCATGAATTATTGCAGCCCATGTATGTAGAAAGTGCATAAATGGTCCACCATCTGCGTGGTTCGCACTCTCGTGCTGTGTTATCACTATTTTGATGCAATGTGGACTGGATGCACGTTGTTGCGCTGGGGCCCTGCTGCTTGACGACGCATGGGTGGTTGAGTGTGCGGATGTGTGACTACATGTTGTGATGTAAACATTTTAATTGGTGACCGTATTCCCATTTCCATTCCAACTTGCAAATGCAATTTATTCGACTGTTGGCTATTTCAATCTGTCTGAGTGCTCTCTGGGCCGATGAAATGATATTGAAGCGTACATATGTATATATATATGTGAGAAAAATAAGTTCGTATATACATATGTACATACATACATACATATGTATGTAACATATACAAAGGCGCTTTATGAATATTAATTTACCTGCCGGTGCTATAGTGATAGCAGGAATATATACTTTTGGAACCTAAGTGGGCTACAGTCTACTTGCGAATAAATTTCAAAAAAAAAAAAAAAATTAAACGATTGCGTGTGATATTTCATTTTGTTTTTTTAAGGATTCATAATTTGTTCCTTTCGGATAAGTTTGTTTGGTTTACAAGGACATTTCGAGGTACAATTCCAGGAATGTCTAATGATACATAGTATATTGAACTTTAAGCGGCAGAAACTTCAACTTGATGCGAATTAAAATAGTCAAACAGCAACAATTTTTTTTGAAAATTTGGTTGAAGTGACGATAACGGCATCCATTTTTAGTTATCGGGGGAAGAGTCGATGCAAGTCTGTATCGAACAAAAACGGATTGACAAAAGATTTCCAAAAACAAATTATAAAATAATGTTAATTTTAGTAAAAATTTTTGTTTTTTATGAACTGAGAAAACATACCATAGTACTTAATATATACATATATGTTTTATACCATTAGAATATGTGGACTTCCACGAACATATATAAATCCTACCGACTTCTTAGGAAACTTTGATATTTTGAAATAGGTTTTTGCGATATTATGTTAATATAAGGAGGACTAAAAAATATTTTAAATAAAAAATACAATGTGTTTGAACATAAGAATGTAATTTTACACCAAATTTCATGGAAGAAAACAAATGTTTGTATAAGATAAAAATGAAATATCAAAAAACTGGCTTATGGGAATTTTCCACATAAATATTGAGGTTATGTGAAAAAGTCCATACAAAAGTTATGGATCTTTTCATTATCTTCAACATTGTCATTCAACTTTTTTATATAGTACTCGTAGTTTCGCTGGAAATCAAGATAAATCATTCCTAGCCCTAAAAATTTCAGCCACGCCTCTTCCCTTTCTATTCCCGATCTCAGATCTTCCGCAGATATTGCAGATCTGATTTAACAGCTGCACATAATGCTCCGAGTTCATTAATGAAACATTTAGGAATAGTTTTCCCGCCCATATAGGAGCGCCCTCCAAAGTTTCGTTTTTTCGTATTTTCTCGGGAGAACCTTCGATCTCCAGTATTTATTATTTTAATCCGCACCATCTAATTGACATTTTGCCTCGCCTGAAAAAAATTAAATGTTTACATTCTTATCCCAAAATCTAAATTTCTCAGCAAATCGAAGTTTCCAAAGTCTCCTTTCAAAATTTGTTGCACACGCTGTGAGCCTACTAGTAAGGTCATTTCTTCAAAGACATCTTTTGAGTTTAGCTTTTTCCAAGCAGCAATGCGTTTAATCTCTTTTTTACATCTTTCTCTGATCAGTGATCGCGTTTACCAAACTTGCTTTCAATATATCGATTCTGACATTCGCCATGTGGTTTGTGGGAACCACATATTGTCCAATTCCATATCATCCAAATCGGACCAAAACTATTCGATTACCATTGACGGTCCTGATCATCACGGAATAAGTGCGAACCAATGGCGCCGCCGGCCCATAAACCGCTCCAAACCGTAATTAAAGTTAAGACCACTAAATCCGAAAGCGGGTAGTAAATTTTAATCATTTCGACTTGCTGTTAAACCGTATATCTTTCCATGATGATGAAATGGCAAACACTACTGAAGAGGAATGTCAAAAGAGCGGGAGCGTCGCTTGCTATTGGTCTACTTTTGTAGTGCCCTATTGAAAACCCCTTTAGAAAAACGTAGTTAGATTACTCGCGCAAACTTCAGTTGAGTGACAAAAAGGTAAATAATTATTAGATTTATCACACGCCCATCTTCCCACCACCTGACATTTGTGGCCCGCTTGCATTGTTTCAGTACAAAAAAAAGAAAGTCAATATTCTTCTTAGATAGTAACTGGAGATATTGAACAACTCTATTCCCACAATTTTTCATCAGCAAACAGAAAAAGTTATTCGACATTACTTTTTTTTTAACAATGGAGAAAACCTTTCTACGCGTTCAAAGAGGGGAGCGTGAAAAGTACAATGGGACAACTAACGTCCACACTAAATAGCTATGTAAATAGGTTAGGACGGAGTAAACGAAGATGAAATGAAGATATTAATCGCCTGAAAACACATGTAGCCCAGCAAAAATGAAATGATACCCTCTCGAATAGCTTGGTGAAATTAGGCACAATGCAGAAAGTGATGACAATGAGGATAACCTCCCAACGCCCTCGAGGTCAAAATTTTGACAAAACATATGCTAATAAAACTTAAAAATCGGGTCTCAGCTTATGATCCATGATTACCATCCCTAAAAATGTTGGCCTTATTTCAAAGCAAGATTGTTCATAAATTATAGATCAAAGAAAATTTCGTCGGAAGTAAAAACAACTTCTATTGCGGCATAACTACATACGCTATTTTGGTTGGCTACACTTCTGTACCTTTCGGCTATTCAGAACCTATTAGTAAGATGTTTCAACACTATGAATATTACGTGTGGCTAATTTGAACTTAAACCCCGCCGCCTGTTTTGGCTTATAAGCAGCCATGAACTAGTCTTCCACCTACTCGTATATCGTGACCAATAATCCTTGTCGATATGTAGTCGTTCAGCGACAGTTGTCATCAAAGAGTATGCGTTAAATGTGAATTAATAGGATACTTTCCTCCCTCGTGCTAAACGTCTAATGAGTTGCTTGTGGGGTTGGACCGGGAATAAACTACTTTCACATTATATGGGCTGAGAAATCCTTGATCTAACAATAATACAATTATAATATTGCTTTATTTTAATCTAAATGTAGAGTAATGCATTTGTCGTAGCTGTCACCAATAATTCAATACTGGTTCAAAAGTGTTCTCAAAATAAGTATCACTATCTTAAATTAATCATTTGAATCTGGGAAATATGTATAAACTAATCACACGGTATCAAATGTGATCAACACTAACTATCTCATTTAATTTTATTTTTCGGTCATCTAACAAAATTTTATGAATTTTCGCGATGTTTTCTAATGTTACCGATTCTTTCAGCTTTCCTGAACGGCGTGCATCCTTTGTGATGATGTAGTTACTCAGAAAACCAGTATCTGCCTGTCGAATATACTGAGGCAAATGTTGCGTAACACTTAGCAACCCATTGCTTCCATAAACCGTATTTTTCACACCAGGTTATAATATAATATTTTTAATAGAAGATGTAAGTTACTTATTTTAGTTAGAACAAAAAATAGGAAAGAAAGTGTGACAGTTCATACTGAGACAAAGAAATGCAGGAAACAAAGGATATGCCACAATGAACGCTTTACTTCCAGTGTTTCTCTGTAATAAAAAAGGCGATTATTGCTTGACAAAGCGTATAAAAATGAGAGTTGCCCAACATTTTCCTTGGCTTCGCGTCGAAAACTTTCTATGTGTCTGACGCAAAGCGAAGCTAAAGTTCTATGTGAATTGGCCGTAAGAATTTTTTATATTCCTGCAATCAGTTGCTACAGAGCATTATAGTTATGTTGACCTAACGGTTGTACGAGTATGTATCACTAAAGGAGAAAGATAAAGGGTTATACTAGTATATATTTATATAAATGTCGAGTGAAATTGAAATCCGGTTGACTGTCTGTTAGTCTGTTTGTCTGTCCGTCCGCGCAAGCTGTAACTTGAGTAAAAATTGATATATCTTTATGAAACTTGGTATGCAGGTTCCTTAGTACAAAAAAAATCGAGTTCGTAGATGAACGTAATCGGACCACTGCCGCGCCAACAAATCGCCTTTAACCGAAAACCTATAAAGTGCCATAACTAAAATTCGCTCAGCACGAATATTACAAGAACTCCTAGCGATAGTGTGAAAATGGAAGAAATCGGATGGAAATCCCAGGAACGTAAAAATTTTCCGCACGGATGGCGTAATAAGGCTTTATAGGAACCGTGGTAAATATTGGACGATGGGCGTGGTACCGCCTACTTTTTGCGAAATTCCAAATCTCGGGACCCAACGAACCGATTTCGATAAAATTTGGAATGTGGCATTCAATCGGACAATAACCACGCCTACTTCCCTTATAGCACAATTTTAAATTCCACTTGATTCTTTTAGTTCCCAGTACAGAAATCAAGAAGCGATTAATATAATGGGATTAAACTTTGACCGAATAATTCCTTCAGGGTATGCCACTTTATTACAAAAAACTGTTCAAATTCAATCAAAACTATTCAAGATCCTAAAAAAAATATGAGGAACCCAGTACCTATAGTTTACTTTTGTTCGAAATAGAAATTCAGACAAGATCCTTTTCCTGCCGTAGTAATTCTGTGTATTCAAAATTGGTGGAATCAGGACAATACTTCCCTGAGCCCCCATATACTTAATAGGAAGATTTTCGAACTTATGCTGAGTGTATCGGCCGATATTTGAGTTATCTCAATGAAAATTTTAGAACGTATTTGACTCATAACAGTATATCATTGTAAAATTAATACAATTGGGCTAAAACTTCACCTAGTCCACATATGACCATTTGAATATCCGGCTGATTTTGTATAATGACTACGTATAATGATTTCGGTTTTTCTAACAAATCTTATGCCGAATACATATATACATAGGTCAATGTATAAGGTACATATAAAGGGTGATTTTTTAAGAGCTTGATAACTTTTTAAAAAAAAAAAACGCATAAAATTTGCAAAATCTCATCGGTTCTTTATTTGAAACGTTAGATTGGTTCATGACATTTACTTTTTGAAGATAATTTCATTTAAATGTTGACCGCGGCTGCGTCTTAGGTGGTCCATTCGGAAAGTCCAATTTTGGGCAACTTTTTCGAGCATTTCGGCCGGAATAGCCCGAATTTCTTCGGAAATGTTGTCTTCCAAAGCTGGAATAGTTGCTGGCTTATTTCTGTAGACTTTAGACTTGACGTAGCCCCACAAAAAATAGTCTAAAGGCGTTAAATCGCATGATCTTGGTGGCCAACTTACGGGTCCATTTCTTGAGATGAATTGTTGTCCGAAGTTTTCCCTCAAAATGGCCATAGAATCGCGAGCTGTGTGGCATGTAGCGCCATCTTGTTGAAACCACATGTCAACCAAGTTCAGTTCTTCCATTTTTGGCAACAAAAAGTTTGTTAGCATCGAACGATAGCGATCGCCATTCACCGTAACGTTGCGTCCAACAGCATCTTTGAAAAAATACGGTCCAATGATTCCACCAGCGTACAAACCACACCAAACAGTGCATTTTTCGGGATGCATGGGCAGTTCTTGAACGGCTTCTGGTTGCTCTTCACCCCAAATGCGTCAATTTTGCTTATTTACGTAGCCATTCAACCAGAAATGAGCCTCATCGCTGAACAAAATTTGTCGATAAAAAAGCGGATTTTCACATTTCGAACCGAACACTGATTTTGGTAATAAAATTCAATGATTTGCAAGCGTTGCTCGTTAGTAAGTCTATTCATGATGAAATGTCAAAGCATACTGAGCATCTTTCTCTTTGACACCATGTCTGAAATCCCACGTGATCTGTCAAATACTAATGCATGAAAATCCTAACCTCAAACAAATCACCCGTTATTATTGGATTGAGGTTCATGCCGTACTAAATAGTTGTAAAATTACCTATAACGGCCTATACATACATACATACTTATGTATATTCTGATTTACAATTTATAATTGTGAATATATACTACATACATATATGTATGTATGTATGTAAATGTATATGTTTGTGTGTAATTTACCAAAGTGAGAATACGATATAAAACTCATTGACGTGTATATATTATATAAATGTATAAACAAATTATAAATTAAATTTTTTTTCCTTCCAGATCAGTAAAATAATTTCACTGCATGACAACTTTCACTTTCTAAAAGGAAGTATTTGCTAAGAAATTCTTCAACTGAATTATTTAACTAGTTATGTATATGTATGTATATACTTATGTATGAAAACACCAAATTTGTTTACAATATTTTTTATAGTTATTGTGTCTCGATTTTATTATATTTATTTACTTATATACATACTACATGCTTAATTATTCTTGGCAAAAAAAGAAACGCGTTTTTTGACATACATATGTGCATATATACCTATGCATGTAGTAAGTAAGCATGACTTATGCTAGTATGAATATGCGTAAATAAATGTAATTGCTGGAGAGTGTAATATAAGGAATAATACATACATATACATACAGTGGCGGACAAAAGTCTACATACACCCCCTGTTTTCTTCGATGTGAGAGAACAAAAAGTTTTTAGAAAAATGTATTTATACAGTTTTATTCTAATATTTATTATAATAGCAATTAACTAAAAAAATCCATTATTTAACATAAAACAACAAATTTATGGAAGAAAAACTCAAAAATTGCTTTGACAAAAGTCTACATACAGTTCAAATCTCATACTTTGTACATTGTTATATTAACAGTAAGGTAACGTTAGCCTTTTTCTTTTATTTCAATATGTTTATTGTTTGATATTTATTGAATTTAGTTGTGGTTTAAACACTTCAATAGCTATAATGGCTCCGTGAAATGAAATATCAATTGATGTAAGAAATTTGGTGATAAAAGAAAGAAAAGAAAAAAAATCATATGGTGAAATTTCTAAAATTTTAAACTTGAGTCGAGCAACAGTACAGACAATTCTAAAAAACTTTAAAAATAATGGTTCCAACGAAAATAAACCGCGCAGTGGACCCCGCAAAAAAACAATCTCGTTGATACGTCAGCCTGATTCTCAACGAAGTAGACCAAAATCCAAAAGTAAATGCTCCAAATATAGCCGAACGCATAGCGAGTACGTCACAAATGAGTATCCAACCAAGAACAATAAAAAAAAACTCTAAACGATAACGGATTCCACAGTAGAACACCACGGAAGAAACCTTTTATTTCTGAAAAAATCGGAAAATTCGTTTAAAGTTCGCCAAAAAACACAAAGAAAAGGAAATGGATTTTTGGAAAAAAGTTTCATTTACAGATGATTCTAAAATCACTCTTTTTGGTAGTGATGAAAGTGCTAAAATTTGATGGAAAACTAACGCCACGCTTGAACCGAAGAACGTAGTATCAATTGTGAAGCTCGGTGGCGGCAGCGTAATGGTTTGGGGAGTTGTTGCGGCCTCTGGAGTTAGAAATTCGGACTTTATTGAAGGTGAAATGGACGGTTATAAGTATAAGTCTCTGTTGGAACATAATTTGAAGCCTTTGGTGGATAATTTAGGGCTCGGTTCCGGTTGGATATTTCAACAAGATAACGATCCGATGCATGCGGCGCAAATTGTCAAGGATTGGTTGCTTTATTATACTCCAAGTCAATTAAATACACCACCTCAAAGTCCAAATATGAATATTATTGAACATGTCTGGGAGATATTGGAGCGTAGAATTAGAAAGAACCAAATTTCTAGCTCTGCTCTACTCTAAGAGCGCATATTGGGACCTTGGAACAGCATTACATCTGCAGCGTTGACGAATTTAGCAGAATCAATGCCACTGCATCTTCAAGCAGTTATAGATGCCAATGGGGACCCAACTAAATACGAAAACGTCTTAATAACTAGCATTTTTTTACAGTTTTTCGCACTGAACTAAGATATTTTTGTACTGTATGGAGACTTTTGTCAACACAATATTTGAGTTTTTATTCCATAAATTTGTAGTTTTATATTAATTAATGGATTTTTTAAGTTTGTTGTTATTAGAAAGAAGATTAGAATAAAACTGTATCAACACATTTTTCTAAAAAGTTTTTGTACTCTCACATCGAAGAAAACAGGGGGTGTATGTAGACTTTTGTCCGCCACTGTACATATGTCTGTATTTGTATGTTATGCCTCTTCCTACCATTACAATTCAGTTTCCAGAATATCACTATGTAATTTATCTTTAATGTATATTTATACCCTGAATAGGGTATGTTAAGTTTGCCCCGAAGTTAGTAACACCCAGAAGAAACGATAATCAGCATGACGAATTTATTCGATATAGTCATGTCCCTCTGTCTGTATAATCGAACTAGTCCCTCAGTTTTTGGGATATTGAATTGTAATTTTGCACCTTTTCTCCCCAAGAAGCTGATAATTTCGGAACCACCGATATCCGACCACTATATGGTTTAGCTGACACACAAATTGAACGATCGAGAGCATGTTCTTGTATGACAAACTTTGACAAGTTTGACGACGCATACTCACGAAATTTGGCACGAATTATTTTCTATAGCAGCGGCTCAATTCCCGATAACATTGCTCAGATCGAACCACTATAGCAATAGCGGCATATTAAATGATCGATCAAAATCAAGTTCCTATATAAAATCGTTTGTATTTGTGAAGGGTATAATAGCTCCGGCGCAAGAGAGATAACGCTTTTTATTTGCTTTTTAAGTACTAATAAAATTTCTAGAAAAATCTGATAAATTATGGAAAGTTTTGGTATCTTGCCTTAATATTTCATTAGTTTCACTTATCTCTCTTTAGATTCTGAAATTGAAGTCAACGGTTTTCGTTCGGAAAGATAGATACTTTTTATTTAATGAAATTGATAAAAACAATTAAAAGTTAAAAATAGCTGTCTTCGATTCGCCAAACCTTACTTTTAGAGAATCGTGCACTTGTGGTGCAGGTTTTCCCTAACATGTCCTCAAACGCATGCGCCATAACACTATTTCTTTCTTAGTGGAGAAATTCCTTTTTCGTGTTAAAAAACATTGTTGTAACCATTTATTTTGGTTTTCTATAAATAATTATAAATAATTGTAAGTCTTATTTTTTAGGAAATACAAGAAAAAAAATAAACTTTTAGTTTCAATCGAATTTTGCAAAAAAACTTGTATGCATTGAAGATAGCAGCTATACCCCTTTAATGAGATATCCGCATACCCACTTGCTTGAATTCAACTCGATAACTTTGTTTTCACATATAATTTTTTTGACAAGAGAGCAGAGAATTGACCAATAAAAGACAGCAAATATACATGAATCGAAATTTAAATCTTTCTATCTTAAGTGAAGTAAAGAGTTAGAAATAATATGGATGAACCGTTAAACCGACATTTATTTTCAAGGATTGGTTGACATTTTTACAATTTCCTTTAACTAACTGCAATATTTTATATAACTTCTAGTACATTGTTGATTTATTTTAAAGAACGGACACTCTCAATATTTTTGCAACAGGGTTTAATTCACTATTCATCCATTTTTCAAAAGCCAAAAATTTTCCAAGTTCTTGTTACATTTACTGGTGAAGATAAACTACAGAGAAGTACGATAGTTTTAAATCTTTCCGAGCACAGATTCGCCATTGAAGCCAGTTTTATTTGCCCATGCAGTCGTGGAAAGAAAAATGGGTTTTGTAAAAAAAAGTTACTTGGATTGCAAAACGTTGCCTTTGAAATCTGTTATGAAAAAATAAAGTTTAAGACGATTCCTTTCGTTTCGTTTTGCAGATATTATACTTCGTTTTTTCCAGCCACAAAAAACTGTCTCTGCCAAAATAACATCCGGTTGAGAACCATTATTTCATTTACCCAATTATTAAATACTTATCATCGTGCGATGGACCTACCTTGAAACGACTTCTTGTTTTTCTTTGTCTTTCCAGTTACTTTATGTGTGTGCTTTAGTATTCGCTAACAAAACTTTTTTCGTAAGCATGTTCAATCCCCTTTTCCTATTATGAGAATGCGAAACTTTCGCTCAAAGTTTTCGAATAAACTTTGCGTTTTCGACAAGCCGAAGAAAGAATAAAAGAGGGAGCATCTTTCTTCTTTTGCCATTAGGCTAATGACTTTATGTCTGTATATGTATATGTTCATACATATCAATTAGAACTGAAAAATTTAAGAGATTGCATTCAAATGTACATACATATGTATGTATGTATATAGACACATATGTACATATATACATATGTATGTATATGGTATATAGAATACTATTTGGATGCGAATTTCCGTTTAAAAGGCTTACTTTCCACTCTTACTATTTAAGTAATATTGTAATGAGCGAATGTTCCCGCAAAAAATTGTCAATTTACAGAGAAATGCGCTCTTTGTAATACCTGGGCTCATCAGATAAGCATCAGCAAAGTCATTACAAAATCGCATAATGAAATATTGGCAAGAAAGCAATAACGCCTAGAATATAAAAAGTAATGAGCGTAATAATGCTGGGCGAAAGTAAGAGTAAGATATTGGCATTTTGCATATACATATGGTACACACCGTGACACAACATTATCACCACTACAGTTAATTAATTAAAATACGTGTTTTTTTTTTTTAAGTCAAATTTATTTTAGTCTTAGTAATTAGTTGGACCTCCACTATTTTCCAACAAAGCAGTAATCTTAGAGGAATGCCGTTTACTAAATTGTAAAGAGTATCTATTCTGACTCTATTCCAAGCTCTCAAAAATCCATTCTTCCTCTGCTCTACACTGCTGCATAGCTTTTTATTTACATAGACCCATCTGACAAGAAGCTCCTAAAGGGTCTTAATGGAATTTAGATCTAGGGAGGAAGCATTCTCTTTACACCAAGCCCTAGCTTCCTCGCTTGCATGAACAGTGGCGTTGTTCTCCTGGAAAAGCCATCTTTCTTCCCGTTTTTTCTTGTAGAAAAAGGTAGGATATTTTTTTTTGAAAGACACCCATCTACTCTTCATTGCTCTTAAATGTCGATAGAAAAACCAGTGAAAGTGTACTTTTAGAAGAAAAATTATCCCACACCATAAGGCTGATGCCACCGAAATTTTAGAGAAGTATCGTAGTTCCTTCCGTAAGTCCATCCAGTTGTATTGGAACCCATCTGAACCATCTTCGTTAAATTTATAAGATATGTATGTAAGTATTTTCCTCGAGGCATATTCGGTTTTCTTGTTTTTATAACACTTCACTTAAACTCGCTTTTCAAACTAAGCAACAATTTCAGCATTCCTTTCAATTAAACAGCCAAAAACTCAATGCCCAGCTGGTGGTAACACTGTTGTGTAAAAATCAAAAAATTCTAAAAAAAAGAGATATTAAGAATGTAAAGCAAATACTGTTTTTCGTTGCTAATTGTGGCGCCACTCATTTTGCAGAACCTTATCTCACCTTGTAACCAGACGTTCTGAACTCTTGGCTGATGATTATAACCTCGTAACTCGATTTGTAAAAGTTCTGAAATTGTTATATTAAATATTTAAGTAGTTGCCTAGTAACAACAATAACTTACTTGAAATCGACTTTAGCGGTTTTCCTGTAAGCACAGGTGCGTATGCAAATATATTAATATGTGTAAGTACATGTATGTATGGACATACATATGTATATACATACATGAGACCTCGTAGAAGCAGTCTACCGTGGCAAAAGAAAAACATCAGATGCGCAATCTGACAGCATTTTTTGCGTTTATTCCGCACATCCGTCGTTTTCCTCTTTGCCTTTTGTGTGAAAATTTGCATAGCATTTTGTTGTTGGTAGAGAAGGCACGCTTGCCACCGGTGCACCGTTGGAATGAGTTGGTTGGCTGTAAAAAATCAATCTGTCAACATGTTTACAAAATACTTCCTTTTCGAAATTATAAACATCGTAATGGTCCTCCTCCAGCCTCTTTTTAAGCCTTTGTTGTTTTTGCTGGCTGCTCGTCTCGTTGCTGCCGGTTTATTTGATGATGACAGTTTATTTCTCTGGTACGAGGGCAAAATGCAATTGCTACGTAGTAAAATACAGTATGCTCTCATGGTAGAACTAGCATTTAATGGACCACTCCAGTCTGTAACAGAAAACAAGTAACAAATATCAAATATGAGATATTCCGAAGATAATTTATTTACAAATGCTAACTTTTCGGTTGTTAGAATCGCACGAAGGGGAAACGACCGCGAATTGCCTTCTCTGTTTTCGAACATAATATGCATTCACTTGTTGATAGAACATTTGGTGCACGGATCAAAACACTGTGGGGTATTTCTTACATTTAAATGCAAGAATGTTTGCCTGAGTGTTCAAGCCACTGGCAACAGATTTTCACAATAATGTTTCGAATAGGAGAAAAGCCATTTAAATTGAATTGCAGATGGGGCAAAGCGTACTGGAGGTAAAAAATTACTTTATAGGAGTTCGTTTATACTTTTTCTGCGTTCGATCTTTAAACGAGCCTCATAACAAAGATGAGGTCTTACATACATACATACATATGTATGTATATGTGGTTAAATTGAATTTTAAAATAGCCGGCTTTTTATTACTTAAAGGTTTGAATTTGTGGATTCACTTTCAATATGAATTTCGTTTTTTTTTAATTATGAGTGACCACACTTGGCAGTGGCTACAATATATACAAATAAGGATGAAAACGTTGTTGCTGGTAAAAGAATGCAAGCGATTAATTTAATTTTGAAAATGATTAATACAAATATTTTTTAATCAAAAAAATAATCAGTGTTCAAAATCTAAATCGAAAATCAAATGGAAAAAGTTAAACTAATGGGAAGCTGTAGTGTTCATAGGCCGACTTAGACATATCGAAAAGCAAAATTATCTACTTATGTAGTTCTACTAATAATTTAGTTGTGAAGTACAAATGAAGGTACCTTGAAACAAACCATCTGATCAAATTGGACCCGGACTTACCTATTTAAGCTATGCATGAAAACCAACCTTTTCAATGCTAAACTAACAAAATAGACACATTATTACTGCTGACGACATGTGTATTTGTAAACTTGACGTCAAAACTGTCCAAACAAAACGAGAAAAAAACGAAAAAAAACGAAATTCGTTGAAGGCACTGAAGGTCATTCCAGCATAGGCTTACAAATGTGAGAGAAATTGAACTAAGTCTTAGCATGCATTGGCTTAGACGACAATAAAGACTAGTATACAAATATGTACATACGTCACAATTTATTCATTTTTGGTCAGTCCAGTCTAGCTAAGCCAAATCGATATTTTGTATAGTGTTTTCGAACTCACTACTATTTTATACAAAAAAACTTGATTTATAAGACTTTGACTTAGATTTTAGCTAAAAATATACATATATAAAATTATAATACAATTCAATTTAAATATATTTAGAATTTCATAAGCTGTAATACGTATCACAGTCTGCTAAAAATTTAAGACAGCATTCAACATGAAACAGTTTTGTTGCTATTTCATTGCTTTGATGAACAAACGGCAAGAATGGAATTTGCGATAAAAATTTATCTCATACCTACATACATTATATTGGGCTTGTAACTGCAAAATCAAAACGTAGTGCTCGTAACACCTACATACATACTTCTCATACACAAATAAATTAAATAAAGGGGGACTTGTAATATTTACTAAATGTGACACGATTATGTCGGTCTGAGGCAATACCATGAGCAGTATCAATTTCAAGTACAACAATAACACCAGACTCAGTGTGTTGACTATCATGCCCTCCGCACAAAGTGCACAAACAATCGACTACAAACTTCCTTCCCGGCAATCTGGTGCAATTTTGTTGGCGGCAACAAGCAACAATAAACTTGAGTTGGCTAATCTGTGAGTAGAAGAGATGCTAAAACTAACAAAGGCGATGAATTCACCCTAGACTAGCACATATGTACATATGTATGTATGGATTGTGTATGCATTCATATATACTTATATATGTATGTATGTATGTATGGACGAGTATAAATAAGCACTAACAATATTCGGAAATTTTGAACAGGCAATGACGGTTTCAATTTAAGTTATCTGAAAGAGCAATAATGGTGCATGCACATCAACGTAAAAAGGTTTTCTGATTTTGTATATTATGTGTGAAAACCGATATAAAGTTTTGACTACATCTGACTGGACTTAAGCGGTTATATTGTCTCACTATGGAAATACTCACGGCGATGTATCCACACAAAGAACTTTCAAGTATAATCTTTTAACTAAATTAATAACGAGAAACCGCATCATGTACTGTCAAGCAGCTTAATGTTGTTTTTTATACTTGTAATTCACATTAAAATGAGTCAGACTAAGCCTCAATTATACTACTTGTTTAACTTACCTATAAATTTAATTCCACTTTATCATGCCCTGAACAGGGTAGTATAAGTTTGTTAAGGTTTTTTTTCCAGAAGAAAATGTCGGAGGCACTGTATATATATATTGGGTTGTCAAAAAAGTCTTGCTGATCTTGATTTTTTTTTATTGAAATTGAAATGACTTTTTGATGACTCATGCCCAGCTCTTGACCGATGCTACGGCTGCTACTATGCCGGTCTCTTTCGACCAATTCAGCGATTTTATCGCAATTTTCGACGACAGGCCTTCCGGAGCGTGGCGCATCTTCGACCACCTCTACACCAGAACGAAAACGTTGAAACCATCGTTGTGCGGAGGAAATGGAAACTGTATCGTGTCCATAAACTGCACAAATTTTATTGGCGGCTTGAGATGCATTTTTGCCTTTATCGTAGTAGTCCTGTAAAATATGCCGTATTTTCTCTTTATTTTGCTCCATGTTTGCGACGCTATAACTCACCAACGACTTGAAAGAAACGACAATCAATCAAACACTAACACGTGAAATAAGCTTTCCAAAAAGGTATAGCATGACCCGATGCGACGAATAAAATTAGAACCACGCGCTTTCAGCGCCAACTAGCGAAAATACCGCAAGACAGATCAGAGTAACAGGTTGAGCCAGTTTAGCCATATTCAGTATATACGTGAACTAGTCGTTCAGTTTTTGAGACATGGATCTGAAATTTTGGACATAAATTATTTATCCCTAAGCCTTTTTTATTTCTCGGAACAGCCAAGACCGGACCACTATACGATACAACTGTCATACAAACTGATCGATCAAAATCGAGAAAAAGATATTTATAAAACCTCTCTTTTTTTTTGAAGAAACCGTAATTAGACTTTAAGATTATTTTAGAGTATTATAGTTTCGGTGGAGCCGTAGTTAACGTTTTTTTTTGTTTTTATCCCAAATAAAAAAAATATACATATGTATGTACCTATATTTCGGTATACGTGTATATGACAGCTCATATAACATAATATGTACATATATATTTGCATCAGAGACTTTCGGCTTGTACATATGTACATATGTATATAGTACGGATGAAGTCGGATTTAGTGAATAAATGTAGCTACCATACACACATATGTATGTACTCATACATTCGCATATACTGCCAGTGGTTAATTCTTTTCGAAACTGAAACCGATCGATGTTATTATATAAGGGTGATTGCGTATTTGGATTGTATTTTATCCAAAGTATAAGCCTGCAAGTTTACACTTTGCTTAACGAAAATGACAGAGATTGGGTGCAGGGCCTTGTTGTAGGTTATTATGAGGATATTTGGAAGGCGAGTACATGTGGTAATAAAGTTTCTTGGCGTAGAATCTGCAAAGTAGAATCTGCAAGCAAAGCAATTTATATACTTTATATTTAAAACTTGAAATACTTTACATTTAAAAACTGAACTATAATATTATTAAGACCTTCTTCAAAAAAGCTACGCTACATTTCATCATACAGTGAACCATTCCGAATATATTTAAGCATGAAGTTTCAAATGAATGATATAACGATTTGCACTTAATTTTATTTATTTAAATTTTTTTTGGAAACTTACAGAAATAAGAAAAAAATTGTTCCCATGTAATTTATATGGCAAATGGAAAGTTAGGAAGCGGCATCCCTTAAAGGAGGAAGGTGGGTTTCAGAGGTTCGAAAAATGAATATGATTACAGCAGATCAATGATACAAAATTGATATTTTAAATCTATCAAGCCCCTTATAGTTAGACCAAAAAATAAGATGAATCCTATTGGAAACGAAAAATTATTTTTTTCGATTTTTGGCAAAACTACGAGTCCTATAAAAAATTTGTATGGCAATATTTTAGGTAAAGAAAAATTTTGCATGAAGTCTTTTACGAATTTAAATTGTTTGAGTTTTTTTTTTATCTAAACCATCTTTTCCACCAGTTCCATCGCAAAACGATAGAAAGGGGAGACTTTGATGCTATTGCTCTTGTATTCAAAGTTTATTTTCATTATATTTGTTGAAACTTAAAAGCTTGTAAGTATGGTTTGCATATGTAGATGGTGATTTACATATTTAACTTCAATATATAGTATGTAAGTGAGAGAATGTTGAGATCTTTAAAAGAGTTCATGAACGTTCACAAATTTTCCACATGACACTTTACAATTAAAGCCAGGCAAAGCCTTCCATTGCTAGCCCTACAAATATCGCAGCTTCGATATCCGAGAATTTCTGCATTGTGCTGCCTTAACTGCTGCTTCCGTATGGGGCCTACGTGTTATCACATACGCAAGCGTTTGCTTCACTCGTGTATCCACACACTGACACTTTTATGTATGCGTGTGTGTGCACACACAGTTTTCACTTCACTAACTTTAAAGCGCATACGGTGCACTGCAGCCGGTGCCTGTGTGGACGGACAGTACGGAAGAGCGGAAATTCCAATTTAGCCATTGGCGATAGCAAATTCAACTATAACAATAGCAAAAACCACTAAGGCAACAATGGCAGCAGCTGCTATTTTGGTTTTGTTGACACTTTTGTTGTTGTTGTTGTTGTTGTTGTTGTTGTGCATGAATTATTGCAGCCCATGTATGTAGAAAGTGCATAAATGGTCCACCATCTGCGTGGTTCGCACTCTCGTGCTGTGTTATCACTATTTTGATGCAATGTGGACTGGACGCACGTTGTTGCGCTGGGGCCCTGCTGCTTGACGACGCATGGGTGGTTGAGTGTGCGGATGTGTGACTACATGTTGTGATGTAAACATTTTAATTGGTGACCGTATTCCCATTTCCATTCCAACTTGCAAATGCAATTTATTCGACTGTTGGCTATTTCAATCTGTCTGAGTGCTCTCTGGGCCGATGAAATGATATTGAAGCGTACATATGTATATATATATATGTGAGAAAAATAAGTTCGTATATACATATGTACATACATACATACATATGTATGTAACATATACAAAGGCGCTTTATGAATATTAATTTACCTGCCGGTGCTATAGTGATAGCAGGAATATATACTTTTGGAACCTAAGTGGGCTACAGTCTACTTGCGAATAAATTTCAAAAAAAAAAAAATTAAACGATTGCGTGTGATATTTCATTTTGTTTTTTTAAGGATTCATAATTTGTTCCTTTCGGATAAGTTTGTTTGGTTTACAAGGACATTTCGAGGTACAATTCCAGGAATGTCTAATGATACATAGTATATTGAACTTTAAGCGGCAGAAACTTCAACTTGATGCGAATTAAAATAGTCAAACAGCAACAATTTTTTTTGAAAATTTGGTTGAAGTGACGATAACGGCATCCATTTTTAGTTATCGGGGGAAGAGTCGATGCAAGTCTGTATCGAACAAAAACGGATTGACAAAAGATTTCCAAAAACAAATTATAAAATAATGTTAATTTTAGTAAAAATTTTTGTTTTTTATGAACTGAGAAAACATACCATAGTACTTAATATATACATATATGTTTTATACCACTAGAATGTGTGGACTTCCACGAACATATATAAATCCTACCGACTTCTTAGGAAACTTTGATATTTTGAAATAGGTTTTTGCGATATTATGTTAATATAAGGAGGACTAAAAAATATTTTAAATAAAAAATACAATGTGTTTGAACATAAGAATGTAATTTTACACCAAATTTCATGGAAGAAAACAAATGCTTGTATAAGATAAAAATGAAATATCAAAAAACTGGCTAATGGGAATTTTCCACATAAATATTGAGGTTATGTGAAAAAGTCCATACAAAAGTTATGGATCTTTTCATTATCTTCAACATTGTCATTCAACTTTTTAATATAGTACTCGTAGTTTCGCTGGAAATCAAGATAAATCATTCCTAGCCCTAAAAATTTCAGCCACGCCTCTTCCCTTTCTATTCCCGATCTCAGATCTTCCGCAGATATTGCAGATCAGATCTAACAGCTGCACATAATGCTCCGAGTTCATTAATGAAACATTTAGGAATAGTTTTCCCGCCCATATAGGAGCGCCCTCCAAAGTTTCGTTTTTTCGTATTTTCTCGGGAGAACCTTCGATCTCCAGTATTTATTATTTTAATCCGCACCATCTAATTGACATTTTGCCTCGCCTGAAAAAAATTAAATGTTTACATTCTTATCCCAAAATCTAAATTTCTCAGCAAATCGAAGTTTCCAAAGTCTCCTTTCAAAATTTGTTGCACACGCTGTGAGCCTACTAGTAAGGTCATTTCTTCAAAGACATCTTTTGAGTTTAGCTTTTTCCAAGCAGCAATGCGTTTAATCTCTTTTTTACATCTTTCTCTGATCAGTGATCGCGTTTACCAAACTTGCTTTCAATATATCGATTCTGACATTCGCCATGTGGCTTGTGGGAACCACATATTGTCCAATTCCATATCATCCAAATCGGACCAAAACTATTCGATTACCATTGACGGTCCTGATCATCACGGAATAAGTGCGAACCAATGGCGCCGCCGGCCCATAAACCGCTCCAAACCGTAATTAAAGTTAAGACCACTAAATCCGAAAGCGGGTAGTAAATTTTAATCATTTCGACTTGCTGTTAAACCGTATATCTTTCCATGATGATGAAATGGCAAACACTACTGAAGAGGAATGTCAAAAGAGCGGGAGCGTCGCTTGCTATTGGTCTACTTTTGTAGTGCCCTATTGAAAACCCCTTTAGAAAAACGTAGTTAGATTACTCGCGCAAACTTCAGTTGAGTGTCAAAAAGGTAAATAATTATTAGATTTATCACACGCCCATCTTCCCACCACCTGACATTTGTGGCCCGCTTGCATTGTTTCAGTACAAAAAAAAGAAAGTCAATATTCTGCTTAGATAGTAACTGGAGATATTGAACAACTCTCTTCCCACAATTTTTCATCAGCAAACAGAAAAAGTTATTCGACATTACTTTTTTTTTAACAATGGAGAAAACCTTTCTACGCGTTCAAAGAGGGGAGCGTGAAAAGTACATTGGGACAACTAACGTCCACACTAAATAGCTATGTAAATAGGTTAGGACGGAGCAAACGAAGATGAAATGAAGATATTAATCGCCTAAAAACACATGTAGCCCAGCAAAAATGAAATGATATCCTCTCGAATAGCTTGGTGAAATTAGGCACAATGCAGAAAGTGATGACAATGAGGATAACCTCCCAACGCCCTCGAGGTCAAAATTTTGACAAAACATATGCAAATAAAACTTAAAAATCGGGTCTCAGCTTATGATCCATGATTACCATCCCTAAAAATGTTGGCCTTATTTCAAAGCAAGATTGTCCATAAATTATAGATCAAAGAAAATTTCGTCGGAAGTAAAAACAACTTCTATTGCGGCATAACTACGCTATTTTGGTTGCCTACACTTCTGTACCTTTCGGCTATTCAGAACCTATTAGTAAGATGTTTCAACACTATGAATATTACGTGTGGCTAATTTGAACTTGATTAGCCCGAAACCCCGCCGCCTGTTTTGGCTTATAAGCAGCCATGAACTAGTCTTCCACCTACTCGTATATCGTGACCAATAATCCTTGTCGATATGTAGTCGTTCAGCGACAGTTGTCATCAAAGAGTATGCGTTAAATGTGAATTAATAGGATACGTTCCTCCCTCCTGCTAAACGTCTAATGAGTTGCTTGTGGGGTTGGACCGGGAATAAACTACTTTCACATTATATGGGCTGAGAAATCCTTGATCTAACAATAATACAATTATAATATTGCTTTATTTTAATCTAAATGTAGAGTAATGCATTTGTCGTAGCTGTCACCAATAATTCAATACTGGTTCAAAAGTGTTCTCAAAATAAGTATCACTATCTTAATTTAATCATTTGAATCTGGGAAATATGTATAAACTAATCACACGGTATCAAATGTGATCAACACTAACTATCTCATTTAATTTTATTTTTCGGTCATCTAACAAAATTTTATGAATTTTCGCGATGTTTTCTAATGTTACCGATTCTTTCAGCTTTCCTGAACGGCGTGCATCCTTTGTGATGATGTAGTTACTCAGAAAACCAGTATCTGCCTGTCGAATATACTGAGGCAAATGTTGCGTAACACTTAGCAACCCATTGCTTCCATTAACCGTATTTTTCACACCAGGTTATAATATAATATTTTTAATAGAAGATGTACTTTTTTTTAGTTAGAACAAAAAATAGGAAAGAAAGTGTGACAGTTCATACTGAAACTACGAAATGCAGGAAACAAAGGATATGCCACAATGAACGCTTTACTTCCAGTGTTTCTCTGTAATAAAAAAGGCGATTGTTGCTTGACAAAGCGTATAAAAATGAGAGTTGCCCAACATTTTCCTTGGCTTCGCGTCGAAAACTTTCTATGTGTCTGACGCAAAGCGAAGCTAAAGTTCTATGTGAATTGGCCGTAAGAATTTTTTATATTCCTGCAATCAGTTGCTACAGAGCATTATAGTTATGTTGACCTAACGGTTGTACGAGTATGTATCACTAAAGGAGAAAGATAAAGGGTTATACTAGTATATATATAAATGTCGAGTGAAATTGAAATCCGGTTGACTGTCTGTTAGTCTGTTTGTCTGTCCGTCCGCGCAAGCTGTAACTTGAGTAAAAATTGATATATCTTTATGAAACTTGGTATGCAGGTTCCTTAGTACAAAAAAATTCGTAAATGGTCGTAATCGGACCACTGCCGCGCCAACAAATCGCCTTTAACCGAAAACCTATAAAGTGCCATAACTAAAATTCGCTCAGCACGAATATTACAAGAACTCCTAGCGATAGTGTGAAAATGGAAGAAATCGGATGGAAATCCCAGGAACGTAAAAATTTTCCGCACGGATGGCGTAATAAGGCTTTATAGGAACCGTGGTAAATATTGGACGATGGGCGTGGTACCGCCTACTTTTTGCGAAATTCCAAATCTCGGGACCCAACGAACCGATTTCGATAAAATTTGAAATGTGGCATTCAATCGGACAATAACCACGCCTACTTCCCTTATAGCACAATTTCAAATTCCACTTGATTCTTTCAGTTCCCAGTACAGAAATCAATGGGATTAAACTTTGCACGAATAATTCCTTCAGGGTTTTATGACAAAAAACTGTTCAAATTCAATCAAAACTATTCAAGATCCTAAAAAAAATATGAGGAACCCAGTACCTATAGTTTACTTTTGTTCGAAATAGAAATTCAGACAAGATCCTTTTCCTGCCGTAGTAATTCTGTGCATTCAAAATTGGTGGAATCGGGTCAATACTTCCCTGAGCCCCCATATACTTAATAGGAAGATTTTCGAACTTATGCTGAAGGTATCGGCCGATATTTGAGTTATCTCAATGAAAATTTTAGAACGTATTTGACTCATAACAGTATATCATTGTAAAATTAATACAATTGGGCTAAAACTTCACCTAGTCCTCATATGACCATTACTAGGATATTTGAACATCCGGCCGATTTTGTATAATGACTACGTATAATGATTTCGGTTTTTCTAACAAATCTTATGGCGAATACATATATACATAGGTCAATGTATAAGGTACATATAAAGGGTGATTTTTTAAGAGCTTGATAACTTTTTAAAAAAAAAAAACGCATAAAATTTGCAAAATCTCATCGGTTCTTTATTTGAAACGTTAGATTGGTTCATGACATTTACTTTTTGAAGATAATTTCATTTAAATGTTGACCGCGGCTGCGTCTTAGGTGGTCCATTCGGAAAGTCCAATTTTGGGCAACTTTTTCGAGCATTTCGGCCGGAATAGCCCGAATTTCTTCGGAAATGTTGTCTTCCAAAGCTGGAATAGTTGCTGGCTTATTTCTGTAGACTTTAGACTTGACGTAGCCCCACAAAAAATAGTCTAAAGGCGTTAAATCGCATGATCTTGGTGGCCAACTTACGGGTCCATTTCTTGAGATGAATTGTTGTCCGAAGTTTTCCCTCAAAATGGCCATAGAATCGCGAGCTGTGTGGCATGTAGCGCCATCTTGTTGAAACCACATGTCAACCAAGTTCAGTTCTTCCATTTTTGGCAACAAAAAGTTTGTTAGCATCGAACGATAGCGATCGCCATTCACCGTAACGTTGCGTCCAACAGCATCTTTGAAAAAATACGGTCCAATGATTCCACCAGCGTACAAACCACACCAAACAGTGCATTTTTCGGGATGCATGGGCAGTTCTTGAACGGCTTCTGGTTGCTCTTCACCCCAAATGCGGCAATTTTGCTTATTTACGTAGCCATTCAACCAGAAATGAGCCTCATCGCTGAACAAAATTTGTCGATAAAAAAGCGGATTTTCACATTTCGAACCGAACACTGATTTTGGTAATAAAATTCAATGATTTGCAAGCGTTGCTCGTTAGTAAGTCTATTCATGATGAAATGTCAAAGCATACTGAGCATCTTTCTCTTTGACACCATGTCTGAAATCCCACGTGATCTGTCAAATACTAATGCATGAAAATCCTAACCTCAAAAAAATCACCCGTTATATGGTGTATGTTCTTGTATATATAAAATTGCTTAGACTCCCATCCTCTGGTTGAATTTTTACATCGTAGGGTATGTATTTCCCTGGCTTTGATTCCAGCAAGTTGTAAAAGTATAAAATGTTCGGTTGTACCCGAAGCCTTTATTACTTGCTGTACTTTTATTAGTTGGATTCAGTGTGCGCACACAAATTTTCCAAATAAAATATGCTAATTTCCGCTGTTGTGCACTTGCAACAGCTTTTGATTTACATTATGTAATTGAATGCAATTCAATTTACGACGTGTTTGCTTTTCGATCTCCACTTTAATTCCATTTACATATAATTAGAATTTAATATTAAATGTGGAAATATCATCTGAGGTATTTAGAAGGAAATTTATTAAAATCGAAATATTTTCATACTGTCACGACAATAAAATATACTTAAAAGATATGTTCACTTAACAAATAAACATTAAGTACGAATAAAAGGAATGAAAATGTAATCCAAGAAGCTCTACCCACGACATTTTCAAATAATATTATATAAAAGGTAAATACGTGAGTGTTTAAAATAATCCACCTCTTAACATAAAAATCTTATACTAATGCTAGGTACTAATTTTTACTCAAATTATTCGAATAATTGGTTAGTTATGAGATCTCGGTTGGAACCCCTTCCATGCACATCGCCTCAATAGCAGTATATTGGAACTCTCGATGTGAGTTAGGAGAGGGCACAATAGACCATAGATGGCGCTGCAATCCTCATTTAATTATCTATCTATCTACCACGTCCATTGTTTAATTTGGATTACGAATCAAATGAAAACCTGCTGTATTATAATAAGCCCACAATTAATATACGAAATTGTGGATTGGTTTAGGGCGTCAATGTAGGGAGGCGCATCTGTAGTTAAACTTTTTTACATGTTGTTTAAAACAATTAATTGCAAATTGACAGTTTGGTGTGGTTTTTGGTCTCTTGGAATCATCAGTCTGTACTTCTTTCGAAATTAATCTGGTGACACCGTTATTGTCAATGGAGAGCGGTATAACTAACTTTTTATGGCAACAGTTTGAAAAATTTCATCTGGTTCCAACAAGACGAGGCTTCGAGTCACACATCAGTTTGGAGATTCCATTATTTTAAGCAATTGTGATATTAAACGGCTGCAACCGAAACCATTGGTTTTCGGAAAGTGCAAAAGAACAGATGGTACGACAAGGAGTGCCGTGTCGCAGCGGAGAGAAAACAGGCTGCCTACCTCGCAACGTTACAAGCGACCACAACATGTGCGGGATGGATGCAGACAGAGAAAGAAAGAGGCCGAAATGCGTGAGTACTTAGAGCTTGATAAGCTGGCCGACAGGGGTAATACTCGAAAATTTTACGAAAAAATGCGGCGGCTTACAGAAGGTTTCAAGACTGGAGCATACTCTTGTAGAACCCCAAAAGGTGATCTAGTCACCGATGACCAAAGCATACACTTCTCCAGCCTGCTGAATGACAGTGAACGCACAACACCAGGAGAAGGCGAACCCGATTCCCGACCTGGAAAATCAACAACCGACCAGATATTCACCATGCGCCAAATTTTGGAAAAGACCCGTGAGGAGGACATACCACCTCTTCGTCGATTTCAAAGCTGCTTTCGACAGCACGAAAAGGAGCTGCCTTTATGCCATGATGTCTGAATTTGGTATCCCAGCAAAACTAATACGGCTGTGTAAATTGACGTTGGGCAACACCAAAAGCTCCGTCAGAATCGGGAAGGACTTCTCCGAGCCGTTCGACAGGACCTCCCTGTCGTGCGACTTCTTTATCCTGCTTCTGGAGAAAATAATTCGAGCTGCAGAACTTAATCGAGCGGGAACAACCTTTTATAAGAGTGTACAGGTGCTGGCGTATGCCGATGATATTGATATCATCGGCCTCAACACCTGCGCTGTTAGTTCTGCTTTCTCTAGACTGGACAAACAAATGGGTCAGACAGTGAACGAGGGCAAGAAGAAATATCTCCTCTCATCAAACAAACGGTCGTCGCACTCGCGATTAGGCTCTCACGTCACTGTTGACAGTCATAACTTTGAAGTCGTAGATAATTTCGTCTATCTTGGAACCAGCGTAAACACCATCAACAATGTCAGCCTGGAAATCCAACGCGGAATTCTTGCCAACAGGTGCTACCTCGGAGTGAGTAGGCAATTGAGAAGTAAAGTCCTCTCTCGTCGAGTAAAAACCAAACTCTATAAGTCACTCATAATTCCTGTCATGCTATATGGTGCAGAGGCTTGGACGATGACAACAACTGATGAGTCGATGTTGCGAGTTTTCGAGAGAAAAGTGCTGCGAAAGATATGGTCCTTTGCGCGTTGGCCATGGCGAATATCGCATTCGATGGAACGATGAGCTGTATGCGATATGTGACGACATTGGCATAGTTCAGCGAATTAAAAGACAGCGGCTACGCTGGCTAGGTCATGTTGTCCGAATGGACGAAAACACTCCAGCTCTGAAAATATTCGACGCAAGAAGAGGAAGACCTCCACTCCGTTGGAAGGACCAAGTGGAGAAGGACCTGGCTACGCTTGGAAAATCCAATTAGCGCCACGTAGAGAGAAGAAGAAACGACTGGCGCGCTGTTGTTAACTCGGCTATAATCGCGTAAGCGGTATCTATGCCAATTAAGAAGAAGATGATATTAAATGGTCTCCAAGAAGTTGTGATTACTCGAAAATTGGGTCGATGAATCTTGTTCCTCCAAAAGAAGTCGTAGAGGCCATTTGAATGATGTTATGTACACAACTTAATTGTTTCGATTTTACTTCACATAAAATAAAAAACATTGGATTTCCATTAACGATTAACACCATTGGACGTGTGTGTTATATTGCCTCCGCCAGGTCTAGTTACTGGTAGAACATTAGCATCAAGCTTGCAGTGCATTACATGGTGCTTATTTGTTACTGTTAATTATTTATATTAGCGAAGCATAAATTTTATGTCGAACTTCAGCACGCGCAAATTAGTCATAAGCTTGCTCCTAATCCATTTAACGGCACTCGTTCGAATATGTACAAATCGTGAAATTTACGACTTTCGAAATAAATAATGACAATCGAGCGAAAACAAATAAAAAGTGGCATTCAAAATAAGATCAATTTAATTTGTAACGCATTTGACTTTGGCAGATTAGCGTAGTCCGGTGGTCATGCCATTTTAATGGTTATCCAAACGTCACGACTATTTGCAACTGCAAAAAATCGCATGTGCCTGGCCGTTTTCAAGAAAAGTTGCAAAACTATTCCTTCCGAGAGCGGCGACGTGGACGTGTGTTATATACATATGTATGTATGTGTGTGTAATATGCCCTGTAATGCTAGAACGAATTCGGTTGCATGTGTGCATATGAACATATGACATGTACTTAAGTATTACTGTATGGTAAACTGTCATGATCTACCTTTTATGTATTTGTTATACATTTTTTTGGAGTAAGGGAGTGGAAAATGCATTTGGGATTATCTATGTTGTTGTTGACACAGCAACGGTATATGCCACTTGAAGATCCCTATTGTTCTCGTTGTTACAAACAAACGGTACATACTTGATTCGTAGTCTTAAACAATAAACACTTACTCATACTCTTGTAACCAGTTGCTACAGAGTATTACTGTTTAGTTCACCTAACGGTTGTAAGTATCAACTAAAACTAATCGAGATTGAGATAGGGTTATATATAATATACATATATATAAATGATCAAGGTGACGGAAAAGTTGAAATCCGGTTGACTGACTCTCTGTCAATCCATCCGTCCGTCCGTGCAATCTGTAACTTGATTAAAAATTAAGATATCTTGATGAAACTTGGTACAAAATTTTGAGTTCAGAGATGAGCGTAATTGGACTATTGGCACGCCAACATAACTAAGTACTAAATTAAGATATAAAGGTGCAATTTGGTGCAGAGAATCGCTGCAGAAAGGGGCACCTATAGATTTTCTTTTTTGAAAAAGGGGGCTTGACCCCTCCCTCTAATAAGTTTAATGTATATAACTCCTAAACCACTAAAGATACAAAAACCAAATTCACCCAGCACGAATCCTATCGACAGTGTGAAAATGGATGAAATCGGATAAAAAGTCCGTTCCCTCCCCATATAACGCTATTATTCAAAACTAATAAAAGCGCGATAAATCAATAACTAAATGCGTCCGAAACGTAAATATCTCGGGACTCGACTGACCGATTTTGACAAAATTGGTACTTGGAATTTTTTCATATTCATATGTCACGTTGTGAAAATGAGCGAAATCGGACAATAACCACTATAATTCCCATATAGCACAATTTTAAATTCCACTTGATTCGTTCAGTATCCAGTACACAAAGCAAGAAGCAATTAATATAACGAGTTTAAACTTTTGACCAAAAGTTGTTTACATCCAACAAACACTTTTCAAGCCCCTAGGTACCGAATATTTAGACCTCGGTACCTAAAGTTGACTTTTACTTTTATAGTAGTTCTTTGACAATGGTATGTCTGTATGCCAAAAATGTTGGTTCGGACTAATGCCTTCCTTAGTCCCCATACACATAAAATAAAGATAATCGAACTTCCGAGTGCCTTTGTACCACATATATCGGCCAATATGTGAGTTATCTCAATGAAAATTACAGAACATGTTTCACTCATAACATTGTATCTTTGTGCCTAAAATAGATACAATTGAGCGAAAACTTGGCTACCCCCTATTCCCCTTGCTTTGATTCCTGCAAGCTGCAAAAGTCTAAAATGTTCGGTTTTACCCGAACTTAGCCCTTCCTTACTTGTTCAACTTTCATTTAATTTTTAGCAATGGCTATGTATTTTTTCAAAGAATTCTATTCGATTTTTTATTAATAACTTAGTATTTCACTACTCGTATGGAGTTTTATTACAGCATTTTTTATTTGGTGCAGCGTACTGTTCGGTAATGTGTGGCATTGTGTGCAATTATAATAGTTATAATAGTTGCAACTTGCCATGTCAACTATTTTATGGTAGTATTATTTATTGATTAATGCCAAAGTGACAGCCAAAAATTTCGAGCTGAACCGCCAACAACGACAAACTCCACATACATACATACATAAGTATGTACAAAGCCAATATCTATGCACATATATGTAAGTATGTAGAAATACATGTACATAAATAAGTCCGTGCCTCTGATTTGTATATATGTAAATAAGGTTTGTACATACATATGTATATACCCACCCCTATGTAGTTACGAAATTAGAACAATTAAAATCAGCAAAAGCAATGATGAATGTGCTCGACTCTCGATATGCAAAGATCGAACGATTGGTGTAATTGGAGCATGTTTTGAGATTGAAGTTCCGGTTAACCGTTTGACAGTTGCATTGTTGCTGGGAG
>NC_064305.1:52832276-52857276 GCF_023373825.1 Bactrocera dorsalis
TTTACATCTTAATTTAGTGCTTAGTTATGGCACTTTATAGGTTAATGGCGATTTGCGCGCGTGGCAGTGGTCCGATTACGCCCATCTACGAACTCGTAATCTTTTTGTACTAAGAAACCTGCAAGTTTCATCAATATACGAGTATCTCAATTTTTTACTCAAGTTATAGCTTGCATGGACGGACGGACGGACGGTCACCCGGTTTTCAAGTTTTCCCGTCTTCCTGATCATTTATATACCCTATATTTACCTCGCTTAGTTTTAGATGATACGTACAACCGTTACGTGAACAAAACTATTATACTCTGTAGCAACAGGTTGCAAGAATATAAAAATCACGCCAAAGCCGCTCAAAAATCAACATGGGGCAGTTTTTTTTCGATATTCGTGCTTTGGTGCATCATGAATTAAGTTCGGAGGGATCAATAAAGAATTCTATTTGGTCGTATTGACGCGTTTAGGTGAGAACCTCCATCGAAAACGGCAGAAAATTGTGGAATAACAATTTATGTATTTTACACGTTTTCAGTCGATCGAAGAGATAAAACAAAATTCGCTGAAGGAGCGGAAGGCCATCTCAAAAAGTGCTTACGAAAAGTTTTCAAGGACTGGAAAAATCGTTTGCATAGGTGGCGATTATTTTTAAGGCGACAAAAAAATATTGATTAATTGTATATATTACGAAGGCTGCTATATATATTTCTGGCCTAATAATGAAAATAGGAATATTTATCAACGAAAATGTGTTTTTTTTTCGTTGGATTTGGCTCGTCTTGGAAGACTCACACGGTCGATTGCTGTTTTGTTTCGGGCTCATACGCATAGATCCATGATTCGTCACCTGTGACGATCTTATAAACGTCTTTTGAAGCACCGCGATCGTATTTTTTCAGCATTTCTTTACACCAATCCACACGAGCCTTTTTTTGAGCGATTGTGAAATTGTGTGGGATCCAACGAGAACAAACCTTTTTTACGGCCAGGTGTTCATGCAATATCGAATGTGTGCTGGTGGGAGAAATGCATAGGCATGCCTCTATTTGAAGGTATGTTACATGACGGTCTTGCATTATAAGTTCACGTACGGCATCAACGGCTGTTTTTGGACGACCTTTACGGAATTCGTCTTTGAGCGAGCGTCGGCCACGATTGAATTCGTTGTAACAGTTTTTCACAGTGCTATAGGATGGTGCTTCATAGCCATACAGAGATTTTAGTTCATCGGTGCACTCTTGTCGTGATAATCCACGTCGAAAGTTGTGAAAAATGATCGCACGAAAATGTTCACGAGTTAATTCCATTTTTTGGCCGAGATGAATTTTTTAATTCCCTGTAATTAAAACAATTCAAGATTAAATGACAAAACGTTCTGAGTGATGTTATGCTATAAAATGTCAAACTTTCCAATGAAAATGTTAGATTGCACCTGGCAACACTTAGTGTTGTCTAGTCCAGAAATATATGTATATAGCAGCCTATGCAAATATTTTGTATTTTATTTACAATTTCCGGCTACTTGTTTGTCAAAATATATACTAAAATATCAGACTTCGAAATTCATGGTATTTCTATGACTATAGTATGATAGCATGTGTTATTTATGCAATGAGGGGGCCCTTACTGAATTATTTTATACATATTCGTATAATTCCGTTTTTATAAAAATTACCTCAGTTTTAAAGTCAATTGTTAATACTTATTATATATAAAATGAATATAAAATCGAATAATTCAAAATGATATTTTATAAAGGGTGCCACGCCCACGCATAGTTGATGATGTTTCTCCAATAATATTATAATTAATTAATTTCTGGGACCCAGAGAGCACTTCCAATAGGTAAAAAAACTAGACATTTCAGCAAAATTTGTTTTATCTAATAAGTAATTACAACACATCCATAATATTCGAACGAAGAATACCATAGGATGAAAGGTTTTATATGATTTGTAGTTAAGACTATCCTTCAAAGGATATTTGACTTTCCGACAGTTATAAAATTTAATGGTCAGAAAATTGTCTTATGAGGAATTTGATTGTTAAATTGCTGATTCCAAAAATGGCTTGTTTATATGAAAACTATGTGATATTGGCCACCTAATGGTTTCGAGTGGATGGTGGCTACCAAAGCCTCCTACTCTCAGACCTCAAGGGAGTAATCGTTAGATAGAATATTCGAGGTTGAAACTTATTTCCAAGCAGAAAACCTATCCTACCACAAAAATGGTACCAATACTGTTACAAGGCATGGTATTATCGTGAAAAATAAAATCGAGTTTTTACATTAAAAGTACACGAATTTTTCCGCCAGCATTTTAATTTATGACAGATGAATGTCAAGACTTAGTCAAGATGATTTCCATATGAGAGCATCTCACTGGTCATCTTCGCAGTCATCTTCTGACAATGCGCTTTAAGTAAATCAGTCTCTACAAATGTACCTGGCATACCAAACAGCCTTAAAGGAAGCCATGACTTTGAAACCAAAATTATTTGCAATAATGTACAATGCGTGTTTAAAAGAAGGGATATTCCCCGACCCGTGGAAAGTCCAGCGATTGGTTCTACTTCCTAAACCAAAAAAGCCTCCGGAGAAACCTTCATCATATCGACCTCTGTGCATGCTTGACACAATTGGCAAAGTGTACGAAAGCCTAGTAAGAAACCGCTTGGAGGTTACAATCCAGAAAGGTGGCGGATTATCAGAAAAACAAAACGGCTTTATGAAAAAGATAAACAATGTTGTTGACACTGCGAAATCCGAAGTACATAAGTGGCAAGCGATGAAAAGGCGGAACCAAAAAAAAAATATTGCGCGCTTATTGCTCTGGAAGTAAAGAATGCCTTAACTCAGTGGGCAAACTTAACCAAAGCTCTGTATGACATACGGGAGTTAAGGAACGTATTCCTTATAATAGTATCTTATCAAAGGATCCTAAACAAACAATCACCAAAACAACATTATCTTGGAACAATAGAAGTGAACTATAAGTATAACAAACAATAACAACCCAAATAGTAATTTACTAGTAAACAACTAACATCTCAATAGTACTACGAGTATAAGTATTTATGTAAACAAACTCAAGCAAACAATATATTATATCTAAGGAAATTAACAACTAGTAATAAGTAAACATTTTAGTTAGTATAAATAGAAGTAAGAACCATGTAATAGTTAGTCTTAAGAGTATTAATAAAGAGTACACATTTCGGTGCAGCTCAAAAATATATTCTTTTGACTCATTTTTACTTCATGTAAAAATTAACAAGCGTTCCTCAATATCTTACGAAAATTATTATGGATTATTTTGAAAACAGGCGACTATTATTAGCTATTGATGAAGGCATCAAGACTACTCTATTTCTAGTGGAGTACCGTAGGGCTCGGTTCTAGGACCTCTTCTATGGAACCTAAGTCGTTAAACTTATTGCACACGCAGGCGATCTTATTGTGGCAGCAATGGCTAAGCACCTAGATGACCTCCGGAGCAAATACAATAACTGCATAAACAGAACTGGCTGAACAAATAAGTACTAGAAAAGTGAAAGAATAGGGGAATGTGAGATTCTTTGCTTGAGTAATAATATACTCAAGGCGCCAAATTTAAGGATCACGTGGAATACACTGTGGGTAAAGCGAGTAAAATCCTATACGCCTTATCTAGAATGATGGGCAATAAAGGCTGCATGCGTTGCAGCCGGCGACTTAACTTGCACAGGTAATGAAAGCGGTTCAATTATATGCCGCCCCAATATGGATACAGGCTCTAGGCATTAAAGCATATGCCAGACAAATAAGCGCAATACAAAGGCTGTCGGCACTAAAAGTATACAAGTTATCAGAGCCATCTATAGAAGCCAAACGAGAAGAGAGAGTAAAATGCTTAACTATATGACAACAGCGGTGGCAAACCTCACACGAAGAACGGTGGATAGAATGGGGACCTGAATTTCCACCTAACGCAAATGCTAAGTGCACATGGCTGATTTAGAAGCTACCTGTATAGATTCCAGCACATTAGTCGGAATTGCATTTATTCTTTTATAGCCCTCGCTTTTTAAGTAGAAGAAAAAAACTTTAAACTTCGACGACACACATATGTCATCCACTGAGAACTGAATAGCTTTCAGCGAAGCGGCAGCCTCAATCATGACAAACTGATTAGGCGTCCGTCGGTTAGTGCCATAAATGTCTTATTCGTGGGAGTAGGTCAGTTTTAGTGAATTGAAGTTCTGCACTCCGACTTTTGATACTTCACCCTACTTTAAAAAAAGATTTAAGCGGCTTCTTATATGGCACCTGGTCAACGAACATAAAAGTAACCTTTTCGCAGAAGAAATATTTTATTTGTTGAAGAAGTTTTTAATATGCAAAACAATAAAATCTACTCAAAATCTTTCAAAAGTGCAACAGAGATTATTCCAAGACGTGAAAAAGTAATTAAGCAATACAGTGTTCGATGTCGAAACCACTCAGCAGTGGCTTAAAAGCAATATGTCTGGTTTCATAGCAGCTGATGATTAGCCATCTGGGAGTCCACATATGCATCAATTGAACTACGTTTCATATATTGATCAAAATAATATATGTATATAATCAATATTTTTTCAAAGTGGATTTATTTGGTTTGGAGTGGTAATGGTAAAAGTAAAATAATTTAAACATGGTTTAAAGTGAAAAAAGCTTGTTTAAATTGCACTATTCTATAAGTACAGTTTTTAATAATAATTCGACACTGGCGCCACCTATGCAAATTTAACTGTCTCTCATATTTCGCCTAAATGGAAGTCAAGAGTTAACATAAGTAGGATGAGCAAATAAAATTGAAATATACTACATACATATATACATTAATTTGTCCATTTAGTAAATTAAATTAAATTAAATGTGAGTAAAAATTTAATATGAAAGGAAATAACAAGCTTTTTCCAACCAACTTCTTCATTTTCTCTCCTTCGATTATAAACTGCAAATGTCCAGATTCCACCCAAAACGAATTTATATTTCATAGTTTTCTGAATATACATATGTATGTACATATATTATGGTGATGTGTAGTTTTCACTGGTTGAAATTTATTCAGCACAAATTATGTGATCCTCTTGCTGCTGGTCTATCAACCTTTGGGTTATGGATAAATTATTTGGCGTTATCTTCGATACCATTTGCAAAACGACTAAAATTACCTAAAAAACTGTTATCTAACGATTTATTTCTATATATGTATGTATACGAAATTACATGTAAATAAATTCTGCTGTAACGGAAAAATCCGGTTTGAATTGCTAAACTTACGTCTGCAGACTTCGATGAATACAAAGCACGTACATACATACATATGTATGTATGTATAACAGACATACTGGTAGCAGTAGTTTGTACACTCTGATCGCCCCATCGCCCACGCATCATGTCTGACGTTCTTTAGATTCGAAACTTTCTTTTTGACTATTGGTGTAAGAAACTTACATATATAGTATGTATGTATGTATATACATATGTATATTAAATATAGTGTACAAGTATATTTAAGTGTACAACGAGTATTAACATACATATGCATGGAAGTAAGTAATGAGTTGTTACTTTAATAAAAATTTAAAATAAAGGAAAAAATAATATGTATATAATAATATTTATTCATTTTAATATGACCTGTAAATAAATTTACAGACATTCAAGGAAAACAAATGGAAACTGGCTACTTAGGCATTCGTCACAATATAATAATAACATAGTATATAAGCAAGTAAGGGTCAAATCGGGATCTCTGTAGCTTTTATGCATCCCAACGGCCACAAATGAGATGCTCCATATCCGCAAGGTATGTATATTTAAATGAAAACTTAATTTGTGAGCTTTGTAACCACCGAAATAAGTTCATCTGACCTGACAATCTTAAATGTTGTATGAACATATTCGGAAAACGAAGGTTGCTTTCTCAGTGCCAATAATCCTGTTTTAACTTTTTAGGCAATACGAGATGGCAACGACATAGCGCGAGACATTTGTGAGTATTTATTTTTGGGATATATCCCTCTCCTTGATGCGAATTGAAACTGCATTGCACTGAAAATTTTATATAATTGCGAAATGATTTCCTCAAAAACTCGTTAAAATGAAAAATGCCGTCATGAACACCCACGTAGGGCCGCTGGAAGTAATGAAGAAAAAAGTGCCGTCGATTATTTAGTATAATACGAGCTCACAAGTGTACATACATATGTATGTACGTGCTTAGGTGTTTATAAGGTGCGTGTATGCCGGAGTCGATATTTGTACATTTGCTCGCCTTCATTACGAATTGTGTATATACATGAATGAATATGTATGTTTGTAATTGCATATTGTCATTTGTAAACGAATGAAAATAAATACGTGTTTCAGCCGGTTTTGAAACGCTCGTAGGTTGCTGAGCGACACATCGCAGACACATACTCCATTTTCGTGGTATATGCACATTACAATTTATTTAATCGCTAACTCTGACTAATACCCCTTCTGGACGCCAGTAGAGGCCAGAATACTCTATAGTCGGCTACAAATGTTTAAGTAATTTTATTAATTTTCGAATATGTAATTTACTTTAAATATACGGAACATATTGCTATTAAAATCTTATATTTCGGTTTCAAGCTGACTAAACAGATATAACTAGTAAGACTATATCCCTTGCATCACAGGCTAAATAAAAACTCACATATATACAAAGATCTTGTCAAGCCAATCTGGTCTTGTAGACTCTTGGCTCAGTATGTCATATTTTCATCGACATATCAAAAGCCACTTCATCTTTGCTCCCATAGTTTGCAATTTGTAAGCTATAGTAGTATTCTCGAAAAACGAAGCACCAATTAATTAAATATTTCGAGGGGATCATTCTGTTTTGTCTCACTCCAACTAAGCAAGTCTGTTTGTAGAGAAATGCAAAACTGGTGGCTTACGGAGCGGCTATCAAACTGCCTATGGCAATAGGCCGGTCGGTTAATAATTCCGACATCTGCCAAAATCTAGCAAAAGATCGAGTCACATGTTTATGGATATTTAAAAGACCATTTGAGCTTACAGCTTAAGTGTTTCAAAGATTTTTAAGACTCTGGAGGTACATAATTATAATGGGTGACAAGAAATTGATATACGGAAGGAATTAAAGCCCCAAGAGATTCAGCACGGGACACATCTGCTCATCTATCTTTGTGGGGTCAGAACTTTCGACAGCTGTTTGCTTGGCATGATTACAGAATACTTAGATGGTTAGGCAATATTACATATACTCGGAACTTAAGTGATGCAAAGCATAAAATAGAGAATCTTCTTGAGCTCTTAATTTACTACTCAATATCTTCTACATCTGACAAAATCAGTTTCATTAGGAAGTATTTTTTAAGGAATGATTAGAAGTTCTGCAATGCATATTTTAACGTACGCGATTTCTAACTAATTTTTCAAGGGATTTCATAAATCAATAACTAAATGCTACAACACATATGTACATACATACATATGTATGTAATATATAATATTATGTTTGCATGTATTTTGCGCAGCTCCACCTAATTTCAATATTCAATGTTGATGTCTGCAACCAATTTTTTATTAAATATGCCGCTATTTCAGGTAGAGAAAAGGTTTGGCTTTAATTAAAAAAGAATAATAATAATAAACCGTGTAGGTGATGCGAAAAACTGCTTGATAAAAGTCAAAGCTTTACCATATTCGAGAACGCCAAGCAGAAAGCTGCAGACTCAATATAAAACGCGGTTGAACTGAGCTGTGTAGGTAAAGCTCTGAAACTCAGACTGACATCAAAAGAAAAACAAAAGTTTCGCATTCGACTACATAAAGCTGCCTTCACGTACACAAATACTTGTAGTGTGTATGTATGTATGCATATGCGGTATAAAATCCAAGTTGTGCGCTGCCTACACTTGTCGGCGCTTACCTACATACATACATACATACGTACATGCAAATAAGTATATAACATACATACATATGTATGTATATGCGTTTACGGAGCGACATAACGATCGTGCTTTCAGACTTGGTGCAGTGTATTGGTGTGTCAGCAGCAGTTGGGAAAGGCGAGAGGGCGGTTTTGAAGCCCACTCTGCTTTCTAAACGTAGCGATTTGTGCTGGTACGCGGCCAAAAGCTGTTCCAGCCACTAACTGAACGATCAGTTCGCTTTGGGCATTGGTACGCGTTGCACGCGATCTTCGGAAAACTGCTTGTGATTTTTAAACGATAAACGAAACGACTGACACACATCCAACAACAATAGAGTATTAACAAATTAAAAAATAGCCACAGAAAAAAGAGAGGAAAAAAATCAAAAGCTAAAAAACGTTGAATATTTTTGTAGTGGTACTTTCGGATTCTGCGCTTGAGTGTTGTGTGAGATTTTTCTTGAAATAAGTAGTGTTTGCTAGTGCTTTTAAATTGGCTATTTCATATTTACTATACTATACGAGTATATCACTTCTAACAACGTTGCCCAGTTCATCGCGTTTTTTCGTTTGCCTTTTTTATTTTTTTAACTGAAATTCGCACGCGTGTCCAATTAGTCGGATAACATAGACTGTGATCGATAAAAGACATAACGTACATATCTTCTAACATTTTCATTTTAAAAACCAACCGAATTTTGAGCTTCCTGCGAATTCATACTTGTCAAAATGGTATCGAAAGGCAGCAAGAAAAAGCAGCAAGAAATTAGTGTCAGCAACAGCAAAAATGCTGCAAGCACAAGCAGCACCACCTCTAGTTCCTCGAAAACTGTGGTGCATAGCGCTGTTACCGAGGCAGCATCAACTAGCTCGTCGGCGGTGGGAGTAACTTCGACGACGTCGCCTACGTGGACGAAAACTTCACAGACACTGCAAAAATCCGAGTCAGCGGCGAGCAACAAATCGATGCTGGCAACCACACAATCCGGCACGCAGTCGCAGTTGCAATCGAATTTGTTCAAGAGCAGCAGTAGCAGCAGCAGTCACACGGAGTCGAGGTCAGAGCAAAAGCAGCGCCGACAACAAATTGAACAGCAGCAACAGCAGCAGCAAGAACAGCTGTACGAGATCGTCAGTGACGTGGGCAGCATCGGTGGCGGCCAGTCAGCGCCAATCGCTTCCATAATGAGTGACACATTGAAATCGACGAAGGCGTCATCCTCATCTTCCTCATTTCAACAGAAATCAGAATACTATGAAGAGATCTCCAATGATTTTTCCAATGCTAAGATAATATCATCCATCGATCTGCTTGAGAGCGACAAAAAGGAACCAGTTTTTTCGGTGCCGATCGATGTCATTGAGATAGTTGGTAGCGGTAGCTCCAGCATTGGCAGCAATTACAATAAAGCTTATTTGTCCTCTTCCCAATCACAAACCGGTATCATGACAAGCACGAGCAGCTCCAATTTCGCACACATCGAGTCCGCAAGCAGTAGCAGTAAGGTCATTGATGGTGGAATTACGATCACCGATATGTCCACCGAAAATTCAAAGTCCATTTCGTCCACATCGAATACAGCAAAATCGGGCAAAGTCACATCTACAAATGTTGAAATGACATCATCGTCAAACAAGTTTTTAACGAATGATGTGAAAAACAGTAACGCCGAAGTAAACAGCTATACGTCGTATTCGACGATTGATGGCAAAGCCATTAATGGTGCTGCAACACCAGTAATAGCGCCGCTAATCACATCGCCTGCAAAAACACAACAAACGTCAACGGCATTTACGAAAAGTACACAGAGAGCAATCGATGACGACAGCCATTCCATTACCTCCACCGCCCACCACACCGAAATTACAAGTCAAGGTGATAGTACATCACTGACTGAAACAGCGAAAAACTTGAAGAGTGACGTAGTTGTAAGTGGTAGTAGTAGGCAATTGGCCTCCAATGTAACAAACAAATCGACGAAAAAGTCCTCTATAATAGAGCAAAATATCTCTGAACAAACAATTGAAGAAAGCTCGCTGAAGAAAAGCAAGAGTACGTCAAAGAAGGAAGTGTATGATGTGAAAACTAAAAGATGGACAGAGCTGAATGAAAAGACCGGCACTGGCGCTACAAACAAAAAGCAGCCAACAATCGAGCGTTACGTTAGTCGCGAATCTGACGGCACTTACAAAATTACGTATAAGAAAAAAATATTCGATCAGCGTGCGAACAAGTGGAAAATCGTCGAAGAGAAGACTGTGGACAGTGCTCATGATACTCATTACCCCGAAATAGTTGATGATGTCATCAATACGACTACCACAACGTACACAACAAAAGTATATGACACTAAGACCGGAGAGTGGAAAATCGTTGAAGAGAAATCGTTTGTGGACTCAAAAGCTTTCGTGCCAAATGACATTGTTCGTGAAATTGAAAAAGACAATACTGATGTGGCGAACATAACTACTACCACTGAAGTAACAAAGGTAATTAATTACGGCAAGGTATTTAGAAATGCATTAGGGTATGTCATATTGTTTGCTTTAACGAAAATTGGTTGATGCATTTTTAGCAATGCATGAAGAAGAATTATTAGTTATATAAAATTGTAAAATAATCATTGGTTTGAAAAAATTCTAAAACAAGGAAAAACTCTTACCTTAAACCATTTTTTCGGAGATTGTATCATTGTTTTAGATAATAGCCAAGCCAAATATTATAATTTATAGTGGTCCGGTATGGACAGTTCCGACAATTGAGCGCCTTCTTGAAGAGAAAAAGATGTGACTAAAATTTCAGAACGATATCTAAAAAACTGAGGGATTATTTCGCGTATATACAGGCAGATGGATAAGGTTAAATAAACCTAGCTCTTTATGCTGATCATTTATATGTGTATGTACATACATATGTGTATGTATGTACATATGTACATACATGTGTCTATGCTATACTTTACAGCGTATCCGACGTACCCTTTTGCGTGTTAGAAACATCGTGAAAAAACTAAATATGCCCTGTTCAGTGTATAAAAATTATCAAAAAGAAGCGAATATGTGTTTCTGATTTGCTTATTTGAATCTTTACATCCGATGTAGGGTAACTGAATAAAATTTTCATTGCCCAAAAAAGTGCACCCTAATGTCCTATTTTCACTAAAAAACTGCTGTGCTGAGAAAAGTTTACTACCACTCGTAATTGTTGTCAAAATTCAAATGAGCAACTGAGAGACCTCTCGAACACGTTGACGCAAACAAACAAATGAGCAATATATGTACATACGGTCGGTCATTGCAAAAGTAGTGTAACTCCATAATATAAAAAATGTATTTCTTTTTCATAATGGGCTCACAATTTATCATATCTTACAATACAGAAGTGAAGCAATCCCACTAGTATCACTGCAGCTTCATAGATGTGGCTATTAGTTTAACCAAGGAACAAATGTGTATCGTTATTCACAATAAAAGTGACGTAAGTCCGGAGTTGCTCAAAACTTAAATGCAAGAAGTTAGTTCGCTATTTCAATGAACGACGCATATACATATGTATGTACATACATATATACTTATCTACGTACCTACACAAATATGTATGTATGAATGCAACCTTTGCAAGCATTCAAATATTTACACATTCCATCGCGTGTTGCTAAACCCGCTTTGAACTCACCTTGCCTCTGTACGTATGTATGTATGTACATATACATGCATTAGTACATGTGTTTGTACATATGTATGTGAATTCAGAATGTATAATATTTTAAAGATACTAAAAACACAAACAATTAATCTATTTCCTTATGCATGCCTTTATTAAAATATGCATTATATTTCAACAGACAAACATACATACATACATACATACATATGGTATATATGTACATAAATATGTATGCACACACAAACAGCTTTGAGTCACAATATCAGTAAGATATAAGCTTTTGGCTTATTGGAATAAATTAGCAGCAAATAGTAAGCAAATATTTTGGCGTAATTACTTGAAGCGACCGGCCAAAGTTCCTAATTTATCGCATAAACTGAGTGAAAATAAAAGTATGAATTATAAATGACAAAAGTTGGTACTGAATGAAAATTGACTTCAGCATTTGAATCTTCATTGTTTAAAGCGATGTGTTTGCCCGCGGATCCTTGCTATTTGTTGGCTTAGATCTGTGTACTCTGTCAGGACTATAAACGAGTCAGACAAAAAGTCATACAGCGATCACTCATGTTTGTACAAAAGTTTTTCGTATTGCTATCGAGAACCAAGTTCATGTTGCCGTTGTCAAAAACAAAAAATTGCTTTGAGCGGGAGGATAAGCAATTCAATGCGTTATGTTTGGTGTTGAGAAATTTTTCAAAGTTTGCTCAAAAATTTGTTTTTTACAGTTTCCGAAAAAAGCTTTGAGTTTTTTGTAAACCACTATTGTACTCGTATACTTGAACCGAAACAAAAATTCGATATTTCAAACGAATTTATTTGCTATCGCTTTTTTTAAGAAGAATGAAAGATTTTAGATTTTGTTTTTGAGTCGGTGAATTTCTTTACGTAAGTTTTTGTAAATGAAGAAAAATGTTTTGGGAGCCTCTTTATGCTATTTATTGGCAATTAAATATTAATAGACGAAGCAGTTGTTTACTCTATTGTATAGTAAATTCAGGGTAGGCTCGTCTATGTAGGCAAGTTAAGCAGTTGCCTAGGGCGCAAGAAATTGCTTAGGGCGGCATTTTGGAAAATTTTCTTTACACATTTTATTTATGTATATTCATATATTTTTTGATTTACATAAAAATAATTTACAAAATTACTTAATATACATAATATGTATATAGAAGTCATTGTTTCATAATTTCACATGCTAATACAAATTATAATATAATAGTATTAATATTTTATTTTTTTAATAGTAACACTTAGTAGTTGATGTATGGTGTACATTGCTATGCGTTTACTATGAGTAATTAACTTTTTTATTGTGCTACTAATTATAATAATTTTTTAATAACTATGGCCGTTACTACGGTTTTCAACCGAACTGAGTTTTGGTTGATGGTTTGAAATTCGGTATTATCGGTCTCAATTCAACCAGTCCAAAAATGTCGGTTAACATCATTCGAATGGCCTCCACGAGTTCTTTTGCAGGAACGAATTCGATGAACCCAATTTCGAGCACCTTTTCCACTAAATCAAGTAGTATGCCATGAATAGCACGTTCAATATTGACTTCTAAAACTTAAATAGAATCTGTTTTTTTACTAAAGGCCAATGTCTTCAAATAATCCCACAAGAAGTAGTCTAATGGTGTTAAATCATTTCTTGCAATAATTGAATCTCCAAACTTTTTCCGCAATAATTTGGGTGTTGTACATGTTTCGTTGCATGTAGCCCCATCATATTGGAACCAGATATTATCAAGATAAATTTCTTTCAATTGCGGCCATAAAAAAATGGTTTACATCGATCTATACCAATTTCCATTGACAGTAGCGGTATCACCAGCTACTTTTCGAAAGAAGTACGGACCGATGATTCTACCAAGTCAAAAACCACATCAAACTGTGAATTTAGGTGAGTTAATGCTTGTTCTTGAATAATTTGTGGATCTTCTTCAGATGAAATTGAGCCTCATCGGAGAAGATGATTTTCTTAAAAAATCGTTATCGTTTTCAAGTTTTTCCAAAAATTAACAAATTCACTACAGTGGTGCAATGGCTTCAGTTCTTGGGTGAGAACAGTTTTATACGGATGCACGCCCAAATCCTTTATCAAAAATTTTGTGGCAGTCCCAAACAAATTGCGAGTTTCAGCATTACTTGTCTGAACGGCAGCAATATTTTCATTACTTCGAGCGATTCTTTGTCTTATTGGCGCTTGAACATTATGTAAAAAAAATGTACGTACGAAATTTTCAACAATTCGACGAATCGCGAGTATAGGTGGACGATTATTACGAAGATAAAATGGCAAAAGCGCACGAAAAGTTGGAATTAGACAACCATTATTTTGATAATGAAATTGATTAATTTGTAAACGTTGTTCCTGCGTGCCACGATGAAATTGTAAATGAAAAATGTAAATTGTAAAATTAAAAAAAAAATATACAGATCATGATATAATAAAAATGGCCGAAACGACCCTTAGAAATCATATCATCCCTATTGAAAAATTGTTAATATACAAAAAATTACATCTACAGGAAACCGAAAAGTTAAAAATGACTTTGTTGAGCCTAAGGTATGGTCTAATTGAATTACAGAATGCTTGAGAATATGGTGTCACGCAATTTTATTATAGTTAAGTCCATTAGAATACGGAAATCAATGAATGTAGTGCAAAAAAAAAAAAAAAATGATGGTTCTTCTAAGTTCGGTACAGCTTTAATAGTTTATAAGATATATACATTAAACCATTAAGAGGGTAAGGCCCTCTTTTCAAAATTTGTTAAGTCCAGTTGCCTCTCCCTACTGCGATTTTTGGAACCAGATTTTTGTTTCATTGCTCATTTGTGACCTAGTGGGCGTGACGGATGTTCAGTTATGCGTATTTAAAATACCAACCTCTCTATTTCACTATCAGCTGGCTTGCACGCGGATTTGTTAAACAATTAGACGACACAACGATTCGAGATAAAACATGCCACAAATAGTGCTCCTTACATATGGCACCTTTCAAATGGTCCAAGCGCTCAATACTTCCGGTGCCCATTCACCGAATAAAATGAATTCTATCCCATTTTAACGAGAACATGAATATATATGTATCAATGAATGTAATTCAGTTCATGCAAAAATTGATAAAATTGGTCCTGAACTGCTCTGTAAGCTATCTCAATCAAACGAAGCGATACAAATAATGTCGTAATGCGGTATATAGCTTCTGTGCTTTAGCTTTGGCTTATCTGTTTTTTTTTGTCACCTAAAATTCAAAATAACATAACACCTCTTCTCATAAGTTTACAGGCAAAGGAAAAACGACATAAACCACTTATATTGAAAAAATATTTTGGTTATAAAATGGTTACATATTGGTTATATCTGACAACGCCAGGTGAACATTTTATGCTGCATATATTGTATTACGAGTATGTAGTTAATCGTAAGCAATAATAAACTCAGTTTCAATTTTTTTTAATGATACATTGTTTTGCATTTTAGGTGACGATATAGTACATACTTGTATGTATATAAAACGTTCTCAACTCGGTATATAGTTGTCGTATTGAAACCTAAGCTCACCTATACTTCAAATATTTTGTTTACTAAGATTAATTAATTACATAGTACATAACCATTATATGCTGGGGTGAAAGCTAAGTTTTGGGCGGATGCAAATAATCCTTTTTAACAGCTATTTGTAAATACACTTCAAATCGAAGTAATTACCAATTTGTAAAAATTTGTTTAACAATGTTTCAGATATTTGATGCCAGCTTGAACGATTGGCGAGTCCTAGATGAGAAAACGCATACCGATGTGATTGAAAGAATCGTTGAAACGCCCAAAAAGACAATTTATATTGACGAATTTGTTGAAATCGAAAAAAATGTGCAGATAACAGAAGACAGTGAAAATATAACCAATGAACGTACTAACACATCAAAACGCAAAGATATTACCACAAATATATACGATGAAGTTGACGACGTTAAGAGAGAAAAGCTGACTACTAGCGACTCAAGAATCGTAAGGCACAAAACTTTTTGTTTGAATATGAGAATTGAACTTATAATATTTATACTCGTATTCTAGCGTGGAGTCGATAAAAAAGAAACGTTTGGTTCAAAGCATACAGAGATGTGTATTTGCGAAATCTGCACTTGTGGGTAAGCAATATAAATAATTAGTTTTTAGAAATGTTGGTTTTCTATAATTGGCTTTACATTCGCATTTTATATCAAAATATCAAACATACTCATTTCAGTCGCCACCATTGTGCTTCAAGCGTTAAGAAGACGGATGCTATTATAGAGACTATAGGTAAAGTCTACTTGTACTATATATATTTCCTTTGTTTGAATTATGAACTGCGTTTTTTGTTAATTAATAGATTTGCTGGACGAATCTCAAACGCGAATAAGGTCCAACACTTGGTCTAAAAAGGATCTAGAAGAATCTCGATTAAAACTTTTGTACGACATTGACGAGCAAGTCACTTTAATAAAACCCGAGGACAATTTGAAACCTGAGGGAGAATTTATAGTTCCCGAGAAAATTCCATTCCAACCAGCTGAAAGAACGGAACGCATAATTAGAAAAGACAACTTGCGCAGTGAAGGAGAAATGACATTTACGGAAAAAGAGGAATATCAATATGTAATAAGGCCTCTGCCAGTCAAACCCACTGATAACCTCAAATCTGAAGGTGAATTTTATATACCAGAAAAAACAACATATGTTCCAGCAGAAAAACCTACTCAAATTAAATACAAAGACAACTTAAAACCGGAAGGAGAATTCTACACTCCCGACAAACCAGTCTATCAATCAACAGAACGCCCGTTACAAAAGAAACCAGAGGACAATCTCCGCCCTGAAGGTGAATTCATAGTGCCGGAAAAGATCTCATATACACCAGCGGAACAGACAACACGAATAATAAGAAAAGACAATCTCAAAACAGAAGGAGAAATGACATTTGACGTAAAAGAAGAATACACATTTGTGAGTAGGCCGGAACAAATCAAACCAATTGATAATCTTAAACCAGAAGGAGAGTTTTACACTCCCGAAAAACCTGGGTTTAGGCCTGCTGAACGTCCTATTCAGAAGAAGATAGAAGATAATTTGAGGCCAGAAGGAGACTTCTATAAACCAGAAAAAGTCATGTATCATCCAGGAGAACGTCCAACACCAGTTAGACCGGAGGATAACCTTCGACCTGAAGGAGAATTTTATACGCCTGAGAAACCCGGATTTAAACCTGCTGAACGTCCTACACAAACGAAACCAGAGGACAATTTGAAACCAGAAGGAGAATTCTATAAACCAGAGAAAATAAAATACCAACCAGGAGAGCGTCCCACACAAGTAAGACATGCTGACAATTTGCAACCAGAAGGCGAGTTTTACACTCCAGAAAAACCTGGATTTAGCCCTGCTGAACGTCCAGCTCAGAAGAAACCAGAAGACAACCTGAGACCAGAAGGAGAATTCTATACACCCGAAAAAGCAAAGTTTCAACCAGGAGAACGTCCTACACAAGTTAGACCAGAGGACAACCTTCGCCCTGAGGGAGAATTTTACACTCCAGAAAAACCTGGATATAGGCCGGCAGAACGTCCAACTCAGAAACGACCAGAGGATAATTTGAAGCCAGAAGGTGATTTCTATTCACCAGAGAAACCCAAGTTCCAACCTGGAGAGCGGCCCACACAAGTACGCCATGCTGACAATTTGCGACCCGAAGGCGAATTTTACACCCCTGAGAAGCCGGGATTTAGACCAGCTGAACGTCCAACTCAAAAGAAGCCAGAAGATAATTTGAGACCAGAAGGAGAGTTCTATGCACCAGAAAAAACAAAGTTTCAACCAGGAGAACGTCCAACACAAGTTAAGCCAGAGGACAACCTTAGACCAGAGGGTGAGTTCTACACTCCTGAAAAACCTGGGTTTAGACCTGCTGAACGTCCGACTCAGAAGAAACCTGAAGATAATTTGAGACCAGAAGGCGAATTTTACACTCCTGAGAAGCCCGGATTTAGACCAGCTGAACGTCCAACTCAAAAGAAGCCAGAAGATAATTTGAGACCAGAAGGCGAATTCTATACACCAGAAAAGACAAAGTTTCAACCAGGAGAACGTCCTACACAAGTTAGACCAGAGGACAACCTTAGGCCTGAGGGTGAGTTTTACACTCCTGAAAAACCAGGATATAAGCCAGCAGAACGTCCAACTCAGAAACGGCCAGAGGATAATTTGAAGCCAGAAGGTGATTTCTATTCACCAGAGAAACCAAAGTTCCAACCTGGAGAGCGTCCCACACAAGTTAGACATGCTGACAACTTGCGACCTGAAGGCGAATTTTACACTCCTGAGAAGCCCGGATTTAGACCAGCTGAACGTCCAACTCAAAAGAAGCCAGAAGATAATTTGAGACCAGAAGGAGAGTTCTATGCACCAGAAAAAACGAAGTTTCAACCAGGAGAACGTCCAACACAAGTTAAACCAGAGGACAACCTTCGCCCTGAGGGTGAATTTTACACTCCCGAAAAACCTGGATTTAGGCCTGCTGAACGTCCAGTTCAGAAGAAACCAGAAGATAATTTGAGACCAGAAGGCGAGTTCTATAAACCAGAAAAGACAGGGTTCCAACCAGGAGAACGTCCTACACAAGTTAGACCAGAGGACAACCTTCGCCCTGAGGGAGAATTTTACACTCCCGAAAAACCTGGATTTAGGCCTGCTGAACGTCCAGTTCAGAAAAAACCAGAAGATAATTTGAGACCAGAAGGCGAGTTCTATAAACCAGAAAAGACAAAGTTCCAACCAGGAGAACGTCCTACACAAGTTAGACCAGAGGACAACCTTCGCCCTGAGGGAGAATTTTACACTCCCGAAAAACCTGGATTTAGACCTGCTGAACGTCCAGTTCAGAAAAAACCAGAAGATAATTTGAGACCAGAAGGCGAGTTCTATACACCAGAAAAGACAAAGTTCCAACCAGGAGAGCGTCCCACACAAGTTAGACCAGAGGACAACCTTCGCCCTGAGGGTGAATTTTACACTCCCGAAAAACCTGGATATAGGCCTGCTGAACGTCCAGTTCAGAAAAAACCAGAAGATAATTTGAGACCAGAAGGCGAATTCTATACACCAGAAAAAACGAAGTTTCAACCAGGAGAACGTCCAACACAAGTTAGACCAGAGGACAACCTTCGCCCTGAGGGAGAATTTTACACTCCTGAAAAACCAGGATATAAGCCAGCAGAACGTCCAACTCAGAAACGGCCAGAAGATAATTTGAAGCCAGAAGGTGATTTCTATTCACCAGAAAAACCTAAGTTCCAACCTGGAGAGCGTCCCACACAAGTTAGACATGCTGACAACTTGCGACCTGAAGGCGAATTTTACACTCCTGAGAAGCCCGGATTTAGACCAGCTGAACGTCCAACTCAAAAGAAGCCAGAAGATAATTTGAGACCAGAAGGAGAGTTCTATGCACCAGAAAAAACGAAGTTTCAACCAGGAGAACGTCCAACACAAGTTAAACCAGAGGACAACCTTCGCCCTGAGGGTGAATTTTACACTCCCGAAAAACCTGGATTTAGGCCTGCTGAACGTCCAGTTCAGAAGAAACCAGAAGATAATTTGAGACCAGAAGGCGAGTTCTATACACCAGAAAGGACAAAGTTCCAACCAGGAGAGCGTCCCACACAAGTTAGACCAGAGGACAACCTTCGCCCTGAGGGTGAATTTTACACTCCCGAAAAACCTGGATTTAGGCCTGCTGAACGTCCAGTTCAGAAGAAACCAGAAGATAATTTGAGACCAGAAGGCGAGTTCTATAAACCAGAAAAGACAAAGTTCCAACCAGGAGAACGTCCTACACAAGTTAGACCAGAGGACAACCTTCGCCCTGAGGGAGAATTTTACACTCCAGAAAAACCTGGATATAGGCCAGCAGAACGCCCAACTCAGAAACGGCCAGAAGATAATTTGAAGCCAGAAGGTGATTTCTATTCACCAGAAAAACCTAAGTTCCAACCTGGAGAACGTCCCACACAAGTACGACATGCTGACAATTTGCGACCAGAAGGAGAATTTTACACTCCTGAGAAGCCAGGATTTAGACCAGCTGAACGTCCAACTCAAAAGAAGCCAGAAGATAATTTGAGACCAGAAGGAGAGTTCTATGCACCAGAAAAAACAAAGTTTCAACCAGGAGAACGTCCAACACAAGTTAGACCAGAGGACAACCTTCGCCCTGAGGGTGAATTTTACACTCCCGAAAAACCTGGATTTAGGCCTGCTGAACGTCCAGTTCAGAAGAAACCAGAAGATAATTTGAGACCAGAAGGCGAGTTCTATACACCAGAAAAGACAAAGTTCCAACCAGGAGAACGTCCAACACAAGTTAGACCAGAGGACAACCTTCGCCCTGAGGGTGAATTTTACACTCCCGAAAAACCTGAATTTAGACTTGCTGAACGTCCAGTTCAGAAGAAACCAGAAGATAATTTGAGACCAGAAGGCGAGTTCTATAAACCAGAAAAGACAAAGTTCCAACCAGGAGAGCGTCCTACACAAGTTAGACCAGAGGACAACCTTAGGCCTGAGGGTGAATTTTACACTCCCGAAAAACCTGGATTTAGGCCTGCTGAACGTCCAGTTCAGAAGAAACCAGAAGATAATTTGAGACCAGAAGGCGAGTTCTATAAACCAGAAAAGACAAAGTTCCAACCAGGAGAACGTCCTACACAAGTTAGACCAGAGGACAACCTTCGCCCTGAGGGAGAATTTTACACTCCCGAAAAACCTGGATTTAGACCTGCTGAACGTCCAGTTCAGAAGAAACCAGAAGATAATTTGAGACCAGAAGGCGAGTTCTATACACCAGAAAAGACAAAGTTCCAACCAGGAGAGCGTCCAACACAAGTTAGACCAGAGGACAACCTTAGGCCTGAGGGCGAATTTTACACTCCAGAAAAACCTGGATATAGGCCAGCAGAACGTCCAACTCAGAAACGGCCTGAAGACAACTTGAAACCAGAAGGAGAGTTCTATAAACACGAGAAACCCACTTATCAACCCGCCGAACGTCCAACGCAAAAGAAACCTATAGATAATTTGAAGCCCGAAGGCGAGTTTCTTGTTCCGGAAAAAGAAATGTATAAACCAGCTGAAAAAATTGAACGTGTAATTAGAACGGACAACTTACGCACAGAAGGTGAAATGACATTCGAAACAAAAGAAGAATATCAGTTTGTTATTAGGCCCAATCAAGTGAAACCCACTGATAATCTAAAGCCAGAAGGCCAGTTTTATGCTCCAGAGAAATCTATATATAAGCCAGCTGAAAAACCTTTACAAATCAGACACGAAGATAATTTAAAACCCGAAGGCGAATTCTATACTCCACAAAAACCAGGTTTCACACCCGCAGAGCGTCCAATTCAAAAGCGACCAGAAGATAATTTGCGTCCAGAAGGTGAGTTTTATGTACCAGACAAGCAGGAATTTAAGGCTGCTGAAAGACCTACTCAATTGAAACCTGAAGATAACTTAAGACCGGAAGGCGAGTTCATGATTCCCGAAAAAGAAATATATAAACCCGCCGAAAAAATTCTTCGTGTAATAAGGAAAGACAACTTGCGGTCAGAAGGGGAAATTATTTTTGAAAAGAAAGAAGAATATCAATTTGTAAATAGACCAGAGCAAGTGAAACCGGTAGATAATCTTAGACCGGAAGGGGAATTCTATACCCCAGAAAAACCAAAATACCAACCTGCTGAAAAGCCAGTGCAAATTCGACATAAGGATAATTTAAAACCGGAGGGTGAATTCTATACACCCGAGAAACCTGGTTTTGAACCTGTGGAACGCCCAACTCAGAAAAAACCGCAAGACAATTTGAGACAGGAGGGAGAGTTTTATGCTCCTGATAAACCAGACTACCAGTCCGCCGACCGACCTATTGCAAAGAAACCTGAGGACAATTTAAGACCAGAAGGTGAATTCACTATCCCGCAGAAAACACCTTACCAACCAGCGGAAAAAGTCGAACGTATTGTTAGAAAGGATAACTTGCGATCAGAGGGTGAGATGACTTTTGAAACAAAGGAAGAATATCAGTTTGTTGTTAGGCCAGAGCAATTGAAACCCACTGATAATCTAAAACCGGAAGGCGAATTCTATGCTCCGGATAAACCGAAGTATCAGCCAGCCGAAAAGCCATTGATTATTAGACGTGAAGATAATTTGAAACCGGACGGGGAGTTTTATAAACCACAAAAAGTCGATTTTGTTCCAGCAGATCGCCCTTCTCCAGTCAAGCATGAAGACAACCTTAAACCAGAAGGGGAATTTTATACACCTGAAAAACCTGGTTACCGGCCGGCGGAGAGGCCAACTCAAAAAAAACCTCTTGATAATTTACGACCTGAAGGAGAGTTCACTGTTCCAGAGAAAACCACTTACACTCCAGCTGAAAAAACAAAACGAATAATCAGAAAAGATAACTTACGAACTGAAGGGGAGATGATATTTGAAGTAAAAGAAGATTATCAATTTGTTAATAGACCTGAGCAAGTCAAACCTATTGATAACCTTAAACCAGAGGGAGAATTTTACACTCCAGAAAAGCCAACGTATCAAGTTTCAGAACGACCTTCCCAAATTAAACCTGAGGATAATTTGAGACCCGAAGGTGCGTTTACAGTACCAGAGAAGTTGGTATACAAACCGGCTGAAAAGGTTCAACGTATCATAAGAAAAGACAATCTCCGCACAGAAGGTGAAATGAATTTTGAAAGAAAAGAAGAATATACGTTTGTCATAAGACCTGATCAGATTAAACCCACTGATAATCTCAAACCCGAGGGTGATTTCTATACTCCCGAAAAATCAAAATATCTGCCAGCTGAGACTCCGATAGTTATTAGACGTGAAGACAACTTAAAGCCTGAAGGTGAGTTTTATATACCAGAGAAAACAAATTATAGGCCCGCAGAGCGTCCAATACAAAAGAAGCCTGAAGATAATCTTCGAACAGAAGGCGAGTTTTATTCTCCAGAAAAATCCGATTACATACCCGCCGAACGACCTACTCAGAAGAAGCCAAAAGATAATTTACGTCCTGAGGGCGAGTTTTACACACCTGAAAAGCCTAGTTACAGGTCAGCAGAAAAAGTTGAACGTATTATTAGGAAGGACAACCTACGCACCGAAGGTGAAATGACTTTCGAAACAAAAGAAAAATATGAATTTGTTAGCAGGCCGGAGCAAGTGAAACCTACTGACAATTTAAAGCCAGAAGGAGAGTTTTATACCCCAGAAAAACCAAAATTCCAACCTGGCGAGCGGCCGTCACAAGTAAAGCATACAGACAATCTACGGCCTGAGGGAGAGTTTTATACACCAGAGAAACCTGGGTATAAGCCCGCCGAACGTCCCACACAGAAGCGGCCGGAGGATAATTTGAAGCCTGAAGGAGAATTTTATTCTTCAGAAAAGCCCAAATACCAGCCCGGTGAGCGGCCATCACAAGTAAAGCATGCAGACAATCTACGGCCTGAGGGAGAATTTTATATACCAGAGAAACCTGGGTATAAACCAGCCGAACGCCCCACACAGAAGCGTCCGGAGGATAATTTGAAGCCTGAAGGAGAATTTTATTCTCCGGATAAACCAAAATTCCAACCCGGAGAGCGTCCATCACAAGTAAAGCATGCAGACAATCTTCGGCCTGAGGGAGAATTTTATACACCAGAGAAACCTGGGTATAAACCAGCCGAACGTCCCGTACAGAAGCGTCCGGAGGATAATTTGAAGCCTGAAGGTGAATTTTATTCTCCGGATAAACCAAAATTCCAATCCGGAGAACGTCCATCACAAGTAAAACATGCAGACAATCTACGGCCTGAGGGAGAATTTTATACACCAGAGAAACCTGGGTATAAACCAGCCGAACGTCCCGTACAGAAGCGTCCGGAGGATAATTTGAAGCCTGAAGGTGAATTTTATTCTCCAGAAAAGCCCAAATTCCGCCACGGTGAGCGACCGTCACAAGTAAAGCATGCAGATAATCTACGGCCTGAGGGAGAGTTTTATACACCAGAGAAACCTGGGTATAAACCCGCCGAACGTCCTGTACAGAAGCGTCCGGAGGATAATTTGAAGCCTGAAGGAGAATTTTATTCTCCGGATAAACCAAAATTCCAATCCGGAGAACGTCCATCACAAGTAAAGCATGCAGACAATCTACGGCCTGAGGGAGAATTTTATACACCAGAGAAACCTGGGTATAAACCCGCCGAACGTCCTGTACAGAAGCGTCCGGAGGATAATTTGAAGCCTGAAGGAGAATTTTATTCTCCAGAAAAGCCCAAATTCCGACCTGGTGAGCGACCATCTCAAGTAAAGCATGCAGACAATCTACGGCCTGAGGGAGAATTTTATACACCAGAGAAACCTGGGTATAAACCCGCCGAACGTCCCACACAGAAGCGTCCGGAGGATAATTTGAAGCCTGAAGGAGAATTTTATTCTCCAGAAAAGCCTAAATTCCGACCTGGTGAGCGACCATCTCAAGTAAAGCATGCAGACAATCTACGGCCTGAGGGAGAATTTTATACACCAGAGAAACCTGGGTATAAACCTGCCGAACGTCCTGTTCCGAAAAAGCCACAAGATAATCTCAAATCAGAGGGACACATTTATGTACCAGAAAAAACTGCCTTTATACCTGCTGAAAAAAGTGAGCGCATTATTAGAAAGGACAACCTTCGTACGGAAGGAGAAATTATATTTACCGAGAAAAAGGAATACGAGTTTGTTAAAAAGCCGGATCAAATAAAACCTACAGATAACCTAAGACCTGAAGGCGAATTTTATAAAGTGGAGAAGCCTTCATACAAGTCTGGTGAACGGCCTGTAGTGAAAAAACCCAAAGACAATTTAAAAGTGGAGGGTGAATTTACCGCACCCGAGAAAACATCATTTAAGCCCGCCGAGAAAACAAAACGCATTATCCGAAAAGATAATTTACACATGGAAGGAGAAATGACGTTTGCAGAGAAAAATCAGTATCAGTATGTAAATAGGCCCGAAAAGGTTGTACCCTCTGATAATTTAAGAACGGAGGGTGAATTTTACACTCCTGATAAACCCGGATTTAAACCGGCTGAAAAAGTGAGACGAGTCATTCACAAAGATAATTTAAGAATGGAGGGGGAGATGACCTTTACAGAAACGGAGAAACACGTGGGTGTTAAGAGACCAGAAAAAATTGTGCCGCGTAATAACCTTAAACCTGAAGGCACTTTCTACAGTAAGGAAAAACAGCAATATCAGCCGGCTGAGCGTCCAAAACAAGTAAAACCCGA